>NC_056007.1:46425894-46728924 GCF_018446385.1 Zingiber officinale | reverse complement strand
GCATTTTAATAGCTTAGATAAATGCAATAGAAGCATTTTTACAGCTTGATTAGTCTTGCTACAGCTTTTATGGACTAGACATCCCATGGGTGGGCTCCCAGAGTTGCCCTAGGTTCAGACAACCTAGTTCTGGGTTTAGACAACCTAGTAAGAGCAAGACAAGAGTTATTAGCTTATGTTTAGTATTTTACTTTTCAGTGGCACTGTACTGGATTAGATATCCATTGGGTTGGGATCCCATAGTCGTCCCTAGGTTTAGATAACCTAGTAACCCTACTAAATTCGAGACTTGCAAACCCGAGTCTAGTTAGGGATGCGCGCATAGCAAGTACAGTTGCCGGGCCCAAACAGCAACATGATTATTATTTTAATCTATCTACTAAAACAGTTTTCGAAATCTCACAATTAGTTATGTGAATTCAGTACAGCTCCACCATTAGTTAGCATTTGCTCCATTCAGTTTGTTTGTATCAGTTTAGTTTTCTATTGATACAATGTGATAGCTTACAGTAGCACTTGTTACCATGACTAGTTTGCTTGTATGCCATGTCATGCTCTTACATGTTCCATGTTCATATGTTTCAAATAGCATGTTTTAAAACATAAATTGCATCGTATGCATGTTTTAGTGAGGTAGATGGTTTCTTACTAAGCTCTCAAGCTTACAGATACTCTTTTCCTTATACTGCAGATAAAGGTAAAGGAAAGATGGATTAGAGGAGGTTGGAGGTCAATGCAACGAAGATGTGTATGTGGAAAAGGAGTTTGGAATGAAGATCTTAGGGATTTAGCAAGTCTAACTAATCGAACCTTGTTACTTTTAGTTTTCGCATTTTAGTTTGCTTAAAAGTCATGAACTAGTGAAATATGCACCATGCCATGTTTAGAATGCTAGTTAATTGTTGTTAGAATGCATTTCAGTTAGCTTAGAGTTGGTATATGAGATTTCTGCTCGAACCAGGGCTGAAATCAGGTTCTGATATGAAATCAGAAACCCCGATCGATCAGCCGATCGATTGGAGGCTTCTCGATCGATCAGCTGATCGATTGGGTAGCTTATCCCATGAACAGAATGCGTCTGGATAGATCAGTCGATCGATCCAGCCGAGGTTCGTCGTGAACAGAAGGTTTGTGGATCGATCAACCGATCGATCCGAGTTGAACCCGCGTACAGCGCGTCGTCGAATCGATCACTGGCTCGATTGGACATACTGGATCGATCAGCCGATCGATCCAGACGCTAGTTCCCGCGTACAGTAGGGTCCTGAATCGATCACTGGATCGATTGCCTAACCTGGATCGATCAGTCGATCGATCCAAATTAGTCTCCGTGCACAGTAGCATGCTGGATCGATCCGTGGATCGATCAGAGGCCTAGTACTTGCTGAAAATACTTTAGTTCAACTCCAGAGGACAGCAAAGACCTAGAATACCCTTCTAGCATAGCCACAGCAATTCAAGGGGTAGTTTAAACATTAAGTTCAGATAGAATAGCGATTAACAGAAGCATATTCATTAGTTCAGCAAAATTTTCATCAGATCAGCTTTCCGCACATGAATTTAACAGCATAATGTAACGATCGGCCTCACATCCTAGTTAGTAGAAGGCGGGTCGTTACAGAGTGGTATCAGAGCAAGTTCCATACTTCCTTCACACACATCAGCATTGAACCTGCAGCTTCCAAGTAAGAACACCTCTTCTCTTACATATGTTTTCTTACTATCATGTTTATAGATAACTAAAGCATGTTGATGTATGATAGTATTTAACATGGTTGATTATAGTAATTAGTTAAATGTGATAGTATTAGTTATGTATGTCCTCTATTCCTTTAGAAATGGCAAGAGGACGGCCAGCTAAGAGGACACCAGCTACTGAGCCCCAGCATGAGGTAGGCAGTTCAGTGCCTCCCCCATACCTTACAGCATTAGTGGCTCAGTTACAACAGCAGCTAGCTGAACAGCAACAGGAAATAGCCACCTTAAAGGCTAATCAGCAGAATACTCCCACTGTCACTCCGGAACCAAACATAGTAACCTCAGTAGTTATAGAGGTTCCACCAGTCCAGCCTACAGCACCAGTAGCCCCAGCAGTAGAGGCAAAGAGAGAGGCCTATCTGATCCAGTGGCAGAGAGTCAAGCCAGAGAACTTCTCAGGCACCAGTGAACCATGGGATGCTCAAGCGTGGTTCAAAACACTGGAGAGTACGATGGAGCTTCTTGACTGGCCAGAGCATGAAAAGGTGAAGTGCGCCTCCTTCTGCTTGACAGGAGATGCACGTATGTGGTGGGAGAGAATTAGAGCGAAGCGCCGAGTGAAGCAGATGACATGGGCCTACTTCGAGAAAGAATTCTTCGAGGAGTTCTTTCACATGCGGGTCATAAACCGCCACTACGACGAGTTCACTGAGTTTCATCAGGGCAACCTATCAGTTGAGGAAGCCGTGAAGAAATTCAATAGACTGACTCATCTATGCCCTGAACTAGTCAACACAGAAAAAGAACGAGTCCGATTGATGCTCAAGATGCTGAGGCCGGAAATAGCAATGAACGTGGCTGGCGGCGTTCATAGGCCGCAAACCACCGAAGAACTAGTCAGCAGTGCTCTGACTACCGAGCACTACCAGAATAACATCAAGCAGCAGAAACAAGTCCTCTCAGAGTCCAAAGGGCAAGGAGGCTCAGGCACTCAGAAACAACAAGGCCACAGCTCCAACTGGAAAGGGAACTCCAGCAACAAGCGCAAATCAGGGAGTTACCCAAAGGGAGGACCAGCCAGCAAACAGCCTAACTATCCCAAATGTGCTACTTGTGGGAAATTTCACCCAGGAGTTTGTCGCAAGGGCACACGAGGATGCTTTGAATGTGGACAGGAAGGGCATATGGCTAAGCAGTGCCCAAACAAGACTAGTCTTCCTCTACCACAGTCGATTCAGTATGGAGGCCAGCCAGCTCAATTGCATCAGATGCAGGCCGCTCTAGATGGTCCCCACATCAGCCAGGGCAGATTAGAAGCCCCTCCATCTATGACAAATGCGAGGATCTACTCACTCACCAGAGAAGATGTAGCAAATGCCTCGACAGTTGTTACAGGTCAGATTAGTATTTTACAACAAAGTGCAACTGTCTTATTCGATACTGGGGCAACCCATTCTTATATATCCAGGGCATTCACCGAAAAGTTAGCAGTACCCCTAGAGGTATTCAGTGGTCAGTTTTTGAAGACACAACCTTCAGGAGAAATAATGGCGTCCACGCACTGGCTGAGGGCAGTGCCAGTCATTATAGCAGACAGAGAGCTCTTTTGCGATCTGATAGTGCTAGACATGACTGATTACGATGTCATATTTAGAATGGACTTCCTAATCAAATACGGTGCCTCTATCGAGTGTCGTAAACAGAAGGTCATATTTCAACCTAAAGCAAGAGTACAATTTGAGTATAGCGGAGGACCAAAGAGAAAAGCGAAGAAATTTCTCTCAGCTCTGAAGGCACATAAATTGTTGGATTCAGGATGCACGGGATTTTTAGCGCATGTAGTTAATGCCAGTCAGGACAAGGACCAACAGCTAGCAGAGGTCCGAGTCGTATGTGACTACCCAGCAGTCTTTCCTGAAGAGTTACCAGGCCTAGCACCCGACAGGGAGATTGAATTTGATATAGAACTCATTCCCGGTACGAATCCTCTCTCCAAAGCACCTTACCGCATGGCTCCAGTAGAAGAAGGAGCTGCTTGACAAAGGTTTCATACGCCCTAGTCACTCACCATGGGGAGCGCCTGTATTGTTCGTGAAGAAGAAGGACGGGAGCATGCGCCTGTGCATAGACTACCGGGCACTGAACCAAGTCACCATCAAGAATAGGTATCCTCTTCCAAGAATAGATGACATGTTCAATCAGCTAAAGGGAGCAGCAGTGTTCTCTAAGATAGACCTCAGATCAGGTTATCATCAGGTGAAAGTTAAAGAGGGGGATATACCCAAGACAACATTCAGGACGAGATACGGACACTACGAGTTCGTAGTCATGCCCTTTGGCGTGATAAATGCTCTAGCTACTTTCATGGACCTCATGAACAGAGTATTCAGGGACTACCTAAATAGATTTGTTATCGTGTTTATCGATGACATTCTTATCTATTCAGGAACTCAGGAAGAACACGCAAAGCACCTGAGAATAGTATTGCAGACTCTTCAGCAGAACCAGCTGTACGCTAAGTTCACGAAATGTGAATTTTGGTTAGATCAGGTGTCCTTCCTAGGTCACATCATCTCAAAGGATGGTATCATGGTAGACCCCAGTAAAATAGAAGCTGTGAGTAACTGGAAAAGACTCAAGAATGCCAGTGAGATCAGGAGCTTTTTGGGACTAGCAGGTTATTACAGAAAGTTTGTAGAGGACTTCTCCAGGATAGCCTCCCCACTGACGGCTCTCACCAGGAAGAACATAAAATTTCAGTGGACAGAGGACTGTGAGAACAGCTTCAGCGAGTTAAAGAGAAGATTGACCAGTGCTCCCATTTTGACTCTACCAGAAAACACAGACAACTTTGATATTTATAGTGATGCCTCTAAGTTGGGATTAGGAGCAGTACTGATGCAAAATGGCAAGGTGATCGCCTATGCCTCCAGACAACTCAAGGAATATGAGAAGAATTACCCTACTCATGACCTTGAGCTTGCAGCAGTAGTGTTCGCTCTCAAAATTTGGAGACATTACTTGTATGGAGCTCAGTGCAGAGTATATACAGATCATCAGAGTCTGAAGTACTCTGAATATGCGACAGCGTAGATGGCTTGAGCTGGTCAAAGATTATAACATAGATATCCTCTACCACCCAGGAAAAGCCAATAAGGTGGCAGACGCACTTAGCAGAAAGTCCGATGCTACCTTACTATCCCTAGCAGCCATGTCACCGCCCCTACAGAAAGAGATCACAGATTTCTGTCTCGAACTTATGGTGGGACAACTCTCTACTATGACATTAGAATCCACCTTGCTTGGTGTTATCCAGACAGCTCAGGGACAGGATCCTGAAATTCAAAAAATCAAGCAAGGGTTGGCAGAATCAGAAAGTAGAGAGTTCAGAATGTCCGATAGTGGGTTATTGTACTTTGGTGACAGACTTTGTGTTCTAGATCAGGAGGAACTAAAGAGGAAGATTTTAGATGAGGCTCACAGGACTCCTTATGCGATGCATCTAGGTTCCACCAAGATGTACCAGGACTTGAAGAAATGTTTTTGGTGGCCTGGGATGAAAAGAGACATCGCTAGATACGTTAGCACCTGTCTAACCTGTCAGAGGGTCAAGGCAGAACATCAGAGACCAGGAGGAGTTCTGCAGCCTATCCAGATCCCAGAATGGAAGTGGGAAGACATTTCTATGGATTTTATAGTGGGACTACCCAGAACCACGAATGGTTTTGATACCATCTGGGTAATAGTCGACAGATTGACTAAATCAACCCACTTCTTAGCTATCAGTATATCCTACTCCATGGAACAGCTAGCTCAGTTGTATCTCAAGGAGATCGTCAGATTACATGGAGTCCCACGAACCATCATTTCAGACAGAGACAGTAGATTCACATCACACTTCTAGGAGTGTGTACAGTCAGCATTGGGCACGAAGTTAAAATTTAGCACAGCTTTCCATCCTCAGACAGATGGTCAGACGGAGCGAGTAAATCAGGTACTCGAAGATATGCTCCGAGCATGTGCCCTAGACTTCAAGGGAAGTTGGTGCAAATATCTGAGTTTAGCAGAATTTGCATACAACAATAGCTATCAGGCCACTATCGACATGTCACCTTACGAGGCTCTCTATGGGCGGAGGTGTAGATCTCCAATCTGCTGGTATGAGAGTGGTGAACAGAAAGAACTAGAACTTCATACAGATCTAGTAGCAGATACCACAGCAACTATACAGCAAATCCGCCAGAGGATAGAGACAGCTCAGAGGCGCCAGAAAAGCTATGCTGATACACGGCGCAGACCCTTAGAGTTTTCCGTTAGGGATTCAGTGTTCCTCAGAGTAGCACCCATGAAGGGAGTAATGCGTTTTGGGAAGAAGGGCAAATTAAGTCCCAGATATGTGGGACCATACCTTATCACTAGAAGAGTTGGCAAGGTAGCATATGAATTAGAGCTACCACAGGAGATGTCAGCCATCCATAATGTATTTCATGTCTCCATGCTGAAGAAGCATATCCCAGATGCCACTCAGGTGATTGAGCCCCAGTCGGTACCAGTCCGCGAAGACCTCAGCTATGATAGTCGGCCTATTCAGATAATAGATCGAGCAGTTAAGAAATTGCGGAACAAGGAGGTACCACTAGTAAAAGTCATTTGGCAAAGTCACACAGCAGAAGAGGCAACTTGGGAGACAGAAGCCAGGATGAGACAGAAGTACCCAGAGTTATTCTAAGTTTGAGGACGAACTTTTTATAAGGTATGGGGGATTGTAACCCCCGAAAATTCTTAAAGTTATTTTAGAAATATTCTATGATTTTTCTGGAATTTTAGAATATTTTTATGGAATTTTTAGAGTAGCGGAAGTGGCAAAAACAAATAGAAACGTATAATAGCTTAGGCGGGGATTGAACCCGAGACCTATTGGGTCCTACGACTTATGGTGAACTCTAGTAACCAGGAGAACCCAGCAGGGCCATGCTGAAAGGAAAGGGAAACAATTTTATTTAAGTTAGAGTTGGGTGAATTAATTCCCTAATATAAATAGGGAATTAAGTGAGGAGTTTTATTTTTAACGTGACCTACCTCTTCTCCTCACCCTTACACGCCGCCCCCTTCTCCTCTTCTTTCTCTCGGCGCACCAAGCCCCAAGGGCTAGGGTTCCGCCCCAAAGGCTCTAAGAGCACCTTCCGGCGATAACTTTGATACGAGGACGCTCTCCACCATGAGAGGAACATGTAGACGCAAGGAGATCGCCGAAGGGATTTTCTCCACCGGAAAACTAGCGACTAGATTCGTAAGAAAACTAGCGCAAGAGGTAAGAAACCCCTCACCTGCAGTATAAGTAGCTAGTCGTAAGTTTGTATGCGTTGTTTTAGCCGTATGCAGATTTTTATTGATAGGGTGCGAATTAGTGCACACCAAGCGTTTGATTAAACGCTCAGCTCAGTGAAATGCCACCATAGGCATTTTAATAGCTTAGATAAATGCAATAGAAGTATTTTTACAGCTTGATCAGTCTTGCTACAGCTTTTATGGACTAGACGTCCCATGGGTGGGCTCCCACAGTTGCCCTAGGTTCAGACAACCTAGTTCTGGGTTTAGACAACCTAGTAAGAGCAAGACAAGAGTTATTAACTTATGTTTAGTATTTTACTTTTCAGTGGCACTGTACTGGATTAGATATCCATTGGGTTGGGCTCCCATAGTCGTCCCTAGGTTTAGATAACCTAGTAACCCTACTAAATTCGGGACTTACAAACCCGGGTCTAGTTAGGGATGCGCGCATAGCAAGTACAGTTGCCGGGCCCAAACAGCAGCATGATTATTATTTTAATCTATCTACTAAAATAGTTTTCGAAATCTTACAATTAGTTATGTGAATTCAGTACAGCTCCAGCATTAGCTAGCATTTGCTCCGTTCAGTTTGTTTGTATCAGTTTAGTTTTCTATTGATACAATGTGATAGCTTACAGTAGCACTTGTTACCATGACTAGTTTGCTTGTATGCCATGCCATGCTCTTACATGTTCCATGTTCATATGTTTCAAATAGCATGTTTTAAAACATAAATTGCATCGAATGCATGTTTTACTGAGGTAGATGGTTTCTTACTAAGCTCTCAAGCTTACAGATACTCTTTTCCTTATACTGCAGATAAAGGTAAAGGAAAGATGGATTAGAGGAGGCTGGCGATCAATGCAACGAAGATGTGTGTGTGAAAAAGGAGTTTGGAATGAAGATCTTAGGGATTTAGCAAGTCTAACTATTAAAACTTTGTTACTTTTAGTTTTCGCATTTCAGTTTGCTTAAAAGTCATGAACTAGTGAAATATGCACCATGCCATGTTTAGAATGCTAGTTAATTGTTGTTAGAATGCATTGCAGTTAGCTTAGAGTTGGTATATGAGATTTCTGCTCGAACTAGGGCTGAAATCAGGTTCTGATATGAAATCAGAAACCTCGATCGATCAGCCGATCGATTGGAGGCTTCTCGATCGATCAGCTGATCGATTAGGTAGCTTATCCCACGAACAGAATGCGTCTGGATAGATCAGTCGATCGATCCAGCCGAGGTTCGTCATGAACAGAAGGTTTGTGGATCGATCAGCCGATCGATCCGAGTTGAACCCGCGTACAGCGCGTCGTCGAATCGATCACTGGATCGATTGGACATACTGGATCGATCAACCGATCGATCCAGACGCTAGTTCCCGCGTACAGTAGGGTCCTGAAACGATCACTGGATCGATTGACTAACCTGGATCGATCAGCCGATCGATCCAAATTAGTCTCCGTGCACAATAGCATGCTGGATCGATCCGTGGATCGATCAGAGGCCTAGTACTAGCTGAAATACTTTAGTTCTGCTCCAGATGACAACAAAGACCTAGAACACCCTTCTAGCATAGCCACAGCAATTCAAGGGGTAGTTTAAACATTAAGTTCAGATAGAATAGCGATTAACAGAAGCATATTTATTAGTTCAGCAAAATTTTCATCAGATCAGCTTTCCGCACATGAATTTGACAGCATAATGTAACGATCGGCCTCACTTCCTAATTAGTAGAAGGCGGGCCGTTACAATAATGCAAAGAGATGCTTCCCTTAAGATGGGATCAAGAGCTCTCTTCATTATATGACAAGAAATTATGACATGTATGATAAGCTATGATATGCATAATGACATGATATGTATGACATTATATATTATTTTATATGGCTTGTACCAAGGGTGGGCTCCATAAGCGCCCCGAGGTCGATGGTCTATGAAACGGGCCTCGTAAAAAGGGATGGGCTCCTTAGTACGCCCCTAGGTCGACGGACTATGAACGGACCTAGATCCCTAGTAGGTTCGGGGCTAACTACCCTATCCTAGGGATTGCGCGCATTATGTATGTATGTGGTACAAGCCAAGCCCCCATGATGATATTATATTCAAGTATGTATATGATATGTTTTAAAAATGATGCATATGTGCATTCCATGATACATGTTTTAAAAAAATATACATCTTGCATCTACATGCCCATATTTTACGAATTATTGTTTCTGCACTATTATGAACAGGTATGAGTTATGATACATGTTTACATGATATGATATGTTTCATGATATGTGTTTACAGGACATGATATGTTCATAATATGTACTCACATGCCATGCTATGCTATGTTATGCTCCTTATATGAGATGATATGTTTACATTATGTTCCCACATGCTTTATGTTATGATATGTTATGTTTCTTATATGTTCTATGTTATGATTCTCCATGCTATGTTATGATATGCTTTGTTCACATACTATGTTGTGTTATGTGCTCTATGTTTTATGAGTAGGAAAGGAGCTCATTAAGCCTTTAGGGCTTATAATTTGATGTTCCTTGTACTGCAGATAAAGGCAAGGGTGGATGAATTAAGGGGAGCAGCAGGAAGGGCAATGATGATGTGTGTGGAAGTGGCATGGTGGATAGATTAAATTAAGTTTAAATTTTTATTTAGTTAAATTGTGCATGTGAACTAAGTTTGGACCCTATGCTTATGATGATAGTTTGAGTCAGTATGTTATGCACTTATGAGATTTTGCTTATGTTAGAATAATTATGATATGGTAAAATGTTAATAAGTTATGATTCACATGCCATGTGTTAAGACAATCAAATGCATATGATAAAAAAATTTTAAGTATGTCTTCCGCTGCCATGAGTTCATATGCATTAGTATGTTAGGTGAAAGTAAGTAATGTTGGGTTTTTTGGGCCGCGAAAACCGCGTTTTCGCGTCGCGGAAACCCCGAATCACCCATGCCACTGGATCTCGTGCGAAGGATAGATTTCAAAAATTTACATGTACGAGTTTCTACTTAGATCTACTTCTAGATCTATATGAAGAAAAGGTTATACCTTTGAAGCGCGCCCTTCACGAATCTCGCTCGTCCAAGGTGCCGGATCTCTAGACCGTCAAGCGTACGGTCCTCTAGAAGTATCCACACGAACAATCCTTGATGGAGAAGACCAAACAAAGGTGTGCTAGCACCTTCACTTGTTCGGCCAAGAGAAGAGGAAGGGAAGAAGAGAGAGCTCCAATAGGAAGAAGATGTGAATGCACTTGAATGAGAAAAATGAATTCTCTTCACATTCAAAAGTGGTCGGCCACTTCCCAAGTGTAACCCCCAAATTTTGCATTAAGTGCAATTGATGTGAAGTCATTAAAGAGAATGGCTTTGTAACTTCCATGAGGTGGCACCCATGATGATGTGGAATAACATCATTAGTCCACATCAATGCCAACTCACCAATGAGGTGGCATAAAGTCAAGTCAAACTTGACTTTTATCTTCCTCTCAAGTCAAGTCAAACTTGACCAAATCTCTTCCATGGTTGATCTAATCTAACCATTTGATTCAAGCCAACTTAATATAATAATTCATTAAATTAAGTTGATCTAATGAGTCATAATCTAAATTTGACTCATTGAATACATGAATCAACTTGAGTCCAACTCAAGTTAGCCCAATTAGGATTACTCTTAATCCAATTTGATTCATCAAATAAATCTAATCCTCTTGGTTCATCATATGAACCTTATCTCCATCTAATTATCCTTAGTGTGTGACCCTATAGGTTCTTGTAACATTGGCAATGCCCCTAAACCCATTTAGGAGCATAAGTAATGAGCGGTATCTAGCAACACATCATTACTACCCAATGTTACAAGAATGTTGAGATCCAACATCACCTTGTGACTACTAATTGTGACTCCTCACAATATATGACAAGTGTCCTTCTATCCTAGACATCTAGATTGATCAATGTGAGGCATAGACCGTGTCATCCTCTGATCAAACTAAATCTTGAACTCCAAGTAGACTCACTAAATCAAATGAGCTCAATATCTCATATTGACTCATTTGGGCATGGCCATGCACTTCGTGGTCTCACTCTATCAAGAATACCGATGTCTCTCCCGTTATATAGGAGGGATAGATCCCATCTACATCACTCACATCCCTCTGCATAATTTATTATATACCCAGTAATCGCCTTTATAGTCCACCCAATTACGGGTGACGTTTGACTAAACCAAAGTACATAACTCCTTATGTAGGGAACCATGGTGACTTCAGGTCTAAGGACTAGTAGTCATACTAATAGCCACATGAGAAAGTATATGACACTCATATAACGATCCATGATACTTTCTCATGGCGGGTCATTCAGTATACATTCCCCAATGCATACCCATGTGTCAACTTGATATCTCTATATCCATGACTTGTGAGATCAAGTCATCGAGTTGACCTACATGCTAGTCTTATCGCATTAACATTGTCCCCGAATGTTAATACTCGACTAGGAATGATTAAGAGCAGTGTTCCCTATATCATCTCACTATCGGTTCAACTAACCGATTGATATAGGTGAGAACCGTCTACTCAAGGACGTTATTATACTTAGTTTATTTGGCACCAATACAAGTAAGTATAATAACCAAAAACCAAATGCCTTTATTTATATAGAATATGATACAACAAGTCCAAAATACAACCATCAAATGATTGGCTCTAGGGCTCTAGCTAACAATCTCCCACAAGCACTAGTGCCAATCAGTGTAGGCTCTAAGCCCAAATGACCTAGTGTGACCATCATGCTTCCTCTGACCAAATGACCTTGTGTGATCTAGGATCCGTAAGGTTTAATAATAGTTTTCACAATCTATGAACGGTTTCAAACCACTTCTAACTAAATGTCATGGATATAGGAATATTTTAAAACACAGTTAAAGCTTGAGATTTATGAGTTCTTCTAAGAGTTATTTCAAATTATGTTTAAAAGTACAATCTATTGATTGATGAAAAATGATCAAAATAATTTTACGTATTAGTCACCTTGAACTCTTCCAGCTCACAGCACCACTATTAATGCAAAACACGAACCCCGACTGCGATCTATAGTCATCCTGGTCGGTCTGGAAGCTAGCATCACTGTAACCCTTTATAGCTAGCACATCATTGCCTCCATATATCAAGAAATATTCTTTAGTCCTTTTTAAGTACTTAAGAATATTCTTGACCGCTATCCAGTGACTTTCACCTGGATCTTACTGGTATCTGCTCGTCATGCTCAAAGCATACGAGACATCAGGTCGAGTACATAGCATGGCGTACATGATCGATCCTATGGCTGAGGCATAAGGGATCTGATCCATGCGGTCTCTCTCCTCTCTAGAAGATGGACCTTGAGTCTTCGAAAGACTCACGCCATGTGACATCGGCAGAAATCCCTTCTTGGAGTTCTGCATGGCAAACCGAAGGAGTACCTTGTCAATATATGTACTCTGACTTAGGCCAAGCAATATCTTAGATCTATCTCTATAGATCTGTATCCCTAGAATGCGGGATGCTTCACCTAAGTCCTTCATTGAGAAACAAGTCCCAAGCCAAGTCTTGACAGACTGTAGCAAAGGGATGTCCTTCCCAATGAGAAGTATGTCATCCACATACAATATGAGGAAGATAACTATGCCCCCTACAACCTTCTTGTAGACACAAGGTTCATCTTCATTCTTGATGAAACCAAACTGTTTGATTACATCATCGAATCGAAGATTCCAGCTCCGAGAAGCTTGCTTTAGTCCATAAATGGACCTATGCAGCTTGCATACTCTGCTAGTATGTTGTGGATCTACAAAACCCTCAAGTTGTGTCATGTACACATCTTCGAGTAGGTTTCCATTCAGAAACGCAGTTTTGACGTCCATCTGCCAGATCTCGTAATCGTGGTAAGCTGCAATAGCAAGCATGATCCGAATGGACTTAAACATCGCTACTGGAGAAAAGGTTTCATCATAGTCAATACCATGAATCTGCTTGAAACCTTTAGCTACCAAGAGACCCTTATAGATTAGTCCATCCATGTCAGTCTTTCTCTTAAAGACCCACTTACACCCAATGAGTTTTACCCCTTCAGGTGGATCAACCAAAGTCCATACTTGGTTGGTGTACATGGATTCCATCTCGGATGTCATGGCCTCTAGCCATTTCTCAGAATCTGGTCTCATTACAGCTTCCTGATAGGTGGTAGGCTCATCCTCTATGAGCACAACGTCATCATGGTCAGACAAGAGAAATGAGTATCTCTCAGGCTGACGACATACCCTATCAGACCTGCGAAGAGGTATGTCTACTTGAACTGGTTGTTGTTCCTCAACTCCTTGTGGAACAACATCATCCACAACACTTTGTGGTTCCAGTTCAACTTCCATCGAGGCATCAGTGCTATTGTTCGCATCTTGAATTTCTTCAAGATCGAACGTGCTCCCACTAGTCTTTCTAGAAACAAAGTCCCTTTCTAGAAAGACCCCAGTCTTTGCCACAACTACCTTGTGCTGATTGGGAATGTAGAAGTAATATCCCTTAGTTTCCTTGGGATATCCAATAAAGTAGCACTTGTCGGATTTGGGTCCTAACTTGTCTGAGACTTGACGTCGAACGTAAGCCTTACAACCCCAAATTCTCATGAAAGACACCTGGGCATCTCTCCCAGTCCATATCCTATATGGTGTCTTTATCACGGCCTTGGATGGAACTCGGTTGAGTATAAAAGCTATCGTGTCTAGAGCATAGCCCCAAAGGTATGTCGGAAGATCTGTGTGACTCATCATAGATCGTACCATATCTAATAGGGTACGATTCCTCCTTTCGGATACACCATTCCACTGTGGTGTTCCAGGAGGAGTAAGTTGGGATAGAATCTCACACTCAGCTAGATAGTCACGGAACTCATAGCTAAGGTATTCTCCACCTCGATCGGATCGAAGTATCTTAATACTCTTGCCAAGCTGGTTCTGTACTTCATTCTTGAATTCTTTAAACTTTTCAAAGGATTCTGACTTATGTGTCATCAAGTACACATAACCATATTTACTGAAGTCATCAGTAAACGTGATGAAGTACCTATAACCGCCTCTAGCAGCGACATTGAAAGGGCCACATACATCACTATGTATGAGTCCTAACAAATCAGTCGCTCTTTCGCTGTGTCCACTAAAGGGAGTCTTGGTCACCTTGCCTCGTAGGCATGACTCGCATATCTCATATGATTCAAAATCCAATGAGTCCAGCAAACCATCCTTATGGAGCTGGGATAAGCGCTTGTCATTTATATGACCTAAGCGACAGTGCCAGAGGTAGGTTTGGTTCATGTCATTTGACTTGAACCTCTTGGTATTTATGTTATAGATAGGGCTCTCAAGGTCTAGAATATAGAGTCCGTTCATCAGAGGTGCACTACAATAGAACATATCGTTTAAATAGACGGAACAACATTTGTTCTTTATTGTAAACGAAAATCCTTTCTTGTCCAAACAAGAAACTGAAATTATGTTCTTAGTCAAGGCAGGCACTTAACAATAATCATCTAATTCTAGTACAAGCCCAGAGGGTAGAGATAGATAGTAAGTTCCTACAGCAATAGCAGCAACCCGTGCTCCATTGCCTATTCGTAGGTCTACCTCACCCTTTGTCAATACCCTGCTATTTCTCAGCGCTTGTACATTAGTACAAATGTGCGAAGCACATCCGGTATCTAATACCCACGATGAAGAAATAGAGAGGTTGACTTCTATAACATGTATACCTGAAGTAGAAATCTTATTTCTCTTCTTCTTAAGATCTTCCAGGTATTCTTTGGAGTTCCTCTTCCAGTGCCTTGCTTGTCCTTGATATAGGTGACAAAGATGTTCAACCATATCGTAAGCGCCCATCAACTCATGTTGCTTCTGAAGCTCAGAGTTCATGGTCGCGAGCATAAGACAGGACACATCTAATGCGTCATCTTGATGCTTCTTGTAAGCATCTCGGTCTGCTCGCGTGGCAGTGACAGGAGGAGCCTCCGGAATGGGCTGCTCCAGAACGTATAATTTACGTTCTTGGGTGAGAACTATTCTCAGGTTCCTGTACCAGTCTAGGAAATTTGCTCCGTTGAGCTTGTCCTTCTTAAGGACAGAACGCAGAGAGAAGTTGTTAGTGTTTGACGTCATGGAAATTCTACAACAGAAATAAATGCAGAAATAAATATCATATTCTTTTAAATCATTTAATTAGGCCTTCAACTAAATGATGCTCCCACTGAATTCTATAATTCATGTGGGACAAGATCCACATCATACTAACCCTTGAGTTAGCTTTGGCAAATATGCCCAAGACTTAGTATGATCGGTAGGTAACGATTACCAATTACATCTCTATGCAACTCTTGTTTATAGGATCAAAACCGCATTTATATTAAAACTTGAGTTAACTTTGGCTAATATGCCCAAGAGTTAATATAAACGTGATTTTGACCTATCTACCAACCATTGGATAATGCCTATAGTTAAACTCGATCCAATTGAGTTCACTAGTTACTCAATCTAATTGAGTCGTACTCACCCATGCGTTGATAGGCGGGACCAAGATTGTCCCTCCGTACCCTACCAAGATAGTATGTGTTGCTCTGCTTTGGCAGATTCAACAACAACATGCGATCGAGGTAGTGGTAGGTATCACGGCATGGTAGCCATTACGAGTTGACGCATTTTAGATCTAATCTAAACGATGATGCGTATCATATACTCGATAGATCTAATCTAATCGAAGGGTGCATCATGTGCATGACTTAGATCTAATCTAATCGCTAGGCACTAATTAACTACTTAATTAAACATGCATCACATACATATAAGCAATTAATTAAATTATTTTGTGATTGTGTCATGGCCCTACTACAATATTCTCAAGCCAATGAGAAGATCGGATGGTCAACCTAAGGTCAACATCTTCTCAAGCTTCTTCCTTTGACCACCTTGTGTTGCTCACGCCCTCCTCGTAACTCCGTCTCGTGTGGACCTTCCACCGCTTCAAAATTTACATTACATTTTGAAACTCGAGTTACATTCGAGTCTAAATCTAATTTACAACCAGAATATAAGAGAAAGGCACGACGCGCAGGTTGTGAAAATAAAATAAAATAAAATAAAAATAAATACAGCACGCACATCACATAACGGCACGAAGGCCGTATTATGAATTACAACACATTTCTAAATCCAATTTGGGTCATTTGGGCCATGACTATCACAAAATTAATATATAATTCAAAATTATATATTTCTATAATTTTCTGTAATTTTTTTTATAATTTTACAATTTTTTACGGGTACAATTTTCCCGGCGGTTCCGTTTAGCGATTTTCGGGCGCAATCGCAGAACAAATCCCCTTGCGGGGCCAGGGGCAGCGCCCCTACCCGCGATCTAACCATCGCGAGGGTTCCTTTGCGATCTAACAGCGCCATATCCCTCTATCCCAAAAATATTTGGGGCGAAACCAAGCCGTTTTGGAAAAATCTTCCCGGTAGCGGAAGCCTACAAGTGCCGAAACACTTGTGCTTCGCTTCTACGAGAAAATTACCCATAAAAACTATAAAAAACCTAAATTTACAGAAAATCACAAAAGCTATTTTTTCATAAAAAACAAAAACAAACTTGTACACGCCTTTGCACGTGACTCTGATACCACTGTTGGGTTTTTCGGGCTGCGAAAACCGCGTTTTCACGTCGCGGAAACCCCGAATCACCCATGCCACTGGATCTCGTGCGAAGGATAGATTTCAAAATTTTACATGGACGAGTTTCTACTTAGATCTACTTCTAGATCTACATGAAGAAAAGGTTATACCTTTGAAGCGCGCCCTTAGCGAATCCCGCTCGTCCAAGGTGCCGGATCTCTAGACCGTCAAGCGTACGATCCTCTAGAAGTATCCACACGAACAATCCTTGATGGAGAAGACCAAACAAAGGTGTGCTAGCACCTTTTCTTGTTTGGCCAAGAGAAGAGGAAGGGAAGAAGAGAGAGCTCCAAGAGGAAGAAGATGTGAATGCACTTGAATGAGAAAAATGAATTCTCTTCACATTCAAAAGTGGTCGGCCACTTCCCAAGTGTAACCCCCAAATTTTGCATTAAGTGCAATTGATGTGAAGTCATTAAAGAGAATGACTTTGTAACTTCCATGAGGTGGCACCCATGATGATGTGGAATAACATCATTAGTCCACATTAATGCCAACTCACCAATGAGGTGGCATAAAGTCAAGTCAAACTTGACTTTTATCTTCCTCTCAAGTCAAGTCAAACTTGACCAAATCTCTTCCATGGTTGATCTAATCTAACCATTTGATTCAAGCCAACTTAATATAATGAATCTAATTCATTAAATTAAGTTGATCTAATGAGTCATAATCTAAATTTGACTCATTGAATACATGAATCAACTTGAGTCCAACTCAAGTTAGCCCAATTAGGATTACTCTTAACCCAATTTGATTCATCAAATAAATCTAATCCTCTTGGTTCATCATATGAACCTTATCTCCATCTAATTGTCCTTAGTGTGTGACCCTAGAGGTTCTTGTAACATTGGCAATGCCCCTAAACCCATTTAGGAGCATAAGTAATGAGCGGTATCTAGCAACACATCATTACTACCCAATGTTACAAGAATGTTGAGATCCAACATCACCTTGTGACTACTAATTGTGACTCCTCACAATATATGACAAGTGTCCTTCTATCCTAGACATCTAGATTGATCAATGTGAGACATAGACCGTGTCATCCTCTGATCAAACTAAATCTTGAACTCCAAGTAGACTCACTAAATCAAATGAGCTCAATATCTCATATTTGTTGGTGCAACCTTAGGTCAAGGTTGACCTGGTTGACCCGACTCGAGTTGACCTGACTCGAGTTGTATTTTGATGTTTGATGAAAATAGAAGAGTTGTATTTTGATGGAAGATTGTTAGTGCAACCTTAGGTCAAGGTTGACCTGGTTGACCTGACTCGAGTTGACCTGACTCAAGTTGTATCTTGATGTTTGACAAGAACAGAAACTTGGGAGGTTGTGGGTGCAACCCTTGGTCAAGGTTGACGGTTGACCCGAGGTAAGTTGACCTGACTCGGAAAAGTCCAAGCAGGGAGCTTGGCACGGGAAAAGTCCAAGCAGGGAGCTTGGCACGGGAAAAGTCCAAGCAGGAAGCTTGGCATGGGAAAAGTCCAAGCAGGGAGTTTGGCATGGTGAAAAGTCCAAGCAGGGAGCTTGGCACGGGAAACGAGAAAAGTCCAAGTATGGAGACTTGGCACGGAGAAGTCCAAGTATCGAAACTTGGCATGGGAAGTCGGAGAGGGCTCGGTAGCTCGTTCTCCGGACTGAGGTCAGAGAGGGCTCGGGAGCTCGTTCTCTAGACCGGATGGAAGTCGGAGAGGGCTCGGTAGCTCGTTCTCCGGACTGTGGTCAGAGAGGGCTCGGTAGCTCGTTCTCTGGACCGGATGTGGAAAGTCCTGGTGAGTGAAGCTAGGTAGTGGGAAAGTCCTGGTGAGTGAAGCCGGGCAGATTGGAAATCCTGGTGAGTGAAGCCAGGTGAAAAACCCTAGTGAGTGAAGCTAGGTGAAAGTCCTGGTGAGTGAAGCCGGGCAAGGGAAAATCCAGATGGATCAAGGGTGATCGGACATCTGGTGTTGAGAAGGTCAAGTAGGTCAAGGGAGTGAACGGATACTTGACACGAAGAGAAAAGTCCAAGTGGGTCAAAAGGATTGACC
The DNA here is from genome assembly GCF_018446385.1 of Zingiber officinale. Taxonomy (NCBI): domain Eukaryota; kingdom Viridiplantae; phylum Streptophyta; class Magnoliopsida; order Zingiberales; family Zingiberaceae; genus Zingiber; species Zingiber officinale. Next base: position 46,710,101 of record NC_056007.1, on the reverse strand, counting down.
GGACACTTGGTGGGGAGTCTTAGCAGGTCAAGGGAGTGACCGAATGCTAAGCATGATGTACCAACAGGTCAAGGTTGACCGGATGTTGGTTTGGAAGGCTTGGGACTTGGTTTGGGAAAAAACCAAGCTCTGGATCGATCAGTGGATCGATCCAGCGATACGCCTGAGTATCTGATCGGTCTGGTAAACGATCAGATAACAAACAGAAGGGTTCTGTAAGTCATCTGATCGGTCTGGAGACCGATCAGAGAAGTTGAGCCACCTATTCTGTGAGTGAACTGATCGGTCTGGGGACCGATCAGCAATTGTAGGATCAAAAAGAATTTAGATATCTCCACAATGACATGATATTGTCCACTTTGGGCCTAAGCCCTCATGGTTTTGCTCTTGGGCTCTACCCAAAAGGCCTCATACCAATGGAGATATCTTTTTCTCTTATAAACACATGATCTTTCTCATGTATTTCCAATATGGGACTATGTTTGCAACCTTGCAACCCCAACAATCCCCCCCCTCAAACAAAGGACCATAGGCTTCCCACGTCCGATCCTCGACCCACCAGGTCTTCCTGCCCCTCGGTCTGCCCGACCTACTAGGACTTCCTTGCCTAGCCACAACTTGGACTTCTTGCCCCTCGGTCCACCCGACCTACTAGGACTTCCTTGCCTAGCCGCAACTAGGACTTCCTGCCTGGTGTCTGGTCCACTTGATCCTAACATAGGAGCCCCTACTTTCTTTGTTCGAGGTCAATATTGTACTCACATGGTTCAATCAGACCATAGCTCTTGTGCATAGTCGGTGGTTAAACCTTCTAGCAGTCCGGGCTCTGATACCAATTGTAGGATCAAAAAGTATTTAGATATCTCCACAATGACATGATATTGTCCACTTTGGGCCTAAGCCCTCATGGTTTTGCTCTTGGGCTCTACCCAAAAGGCCTCATACCAATGGAGATATCTTTTTCTCTTATAAACCCATGATCTTTCCCATGTATTTCCAATATGGGACTATGTTTGCAACCTTGCAACCCCAACAATATTGACTCATTTGGGCATGGCCATGTATTTCGTGGTCTTACTCTATCAAGAATACCGATGTCTCTCCCGTCATATAGGAGGGATAGATCCCATCTACATCACTCACATCCCTCTGCATAATTTATTATATACCCAGTAATCGCCTTTATAGTCCACCCAGTTACGGGTGACGTTTGACGAAACCAAAGTACATAACTCCTTATGTAGGGAACCATGGTGACTTCAGGTCTAAGGACTAGTAGTCATACTAATAGCCACATGAGAAAGTATATGACACTCATATAATGATCCATGATACTTTCTCATGGCGGGTCATTCAGTATACATTCTCCAATGCATACCTATGTGTCAACTTGATATCTCTATATCCATGACTTGTGAGATCAAGTCATCGAGTTGACCTACATGCTAGTCTTATTGCATTAACATTGTCCCTGAATGTTAATACTCGACTAGGAATGATTAAGAGTAGTGTTCCCTATATCATCTCACTATCGGTTCAACTAACCGATTGATATAGGTGAGAACCGTCTACTCAAGGACGTTATTATACTTAGTTTATTTGGCACCAATATAAGTAAGTATAATAACCAAAAATCAAATGCCTTTATTTATATAGAATATGATACAACAAGTCCAAAATACACCCATCAAATGATTGGCTCTAGGGCTCTAGCTAACAAGTAACCCCGTCCCTCTAAGGGCAGTCAGAGTGTCCTTGGATGGGCGGGCGTTACATTATAAGAATGGTCAATGTTCATTCGACTGATCCTCAGGTTCGGCCGACTGAACCCGCTCCCTTCCTTCTTCGTTGAGCTTCGATCAGATCCAATCTTCAAGCATTGTGTTGGTTAGTCCTAGGAAAATCGTACCGATTCCACTTTATAAAAATTTTATACAAGTGTCAAACCTTTCCTTAAATAACCTATTGTGTTCTTTAGAAGTTAAATTAGGAATCACAAATAGAACTTAACATTATTGATTCCAAATTTAACTTATCTGTTCTTAATGGTTTAGACTTGGATCGCAAGCGGAACTTAACACTATTGATCCAAACCCACCTATGTTATAAATTCAGTTAAATATTAATTTCCAAAATTGACTTCTAGGACTGCATGGTTAGGCACATGGCCTTCTTGGGTATGGGAGCATCCACCACCGCCTAGACAAAGCCTTTTAATGAAAGCTAATATTTAATTTCCTTATATAACTCTAGGTTTAACCAAAAAGAACAATCGAATCACAAATTCGAAAAACAAAGAAAAACACAAACATGAATTACTAATTCGAATAACTAGATCTAATGCCTCTTGTGTTTTGAAATTCGTACAAAGAAAAATAACTATCATGATGCGGAAAATAATTGCTAATTATACCTTTTCTTTGCAAGCTAATGACCTCGAGATCTTCTGCCGTATTCCTCGCCTCGCCTTGGATGTCGTGTGGGTGACGATTCTCCAAGACGAACACCACCCAAAGAGCATTCTTCTTTTTCCTCTAATACCCGACCACCACCACCACCAAGGAAAAGAGAGCAAGGGGAAAGGAGAGAAGAGAGAGGGCTGGCCACACCAAGAGAGTCTCCACCAAGAGAAAAAGAATTGATATCTCATGAGGCCTCCTCACCCCTTCTTTTATATTACTTGCCCAAGGTAAATAAGGAAAGACTTTTTACAAAAATTAAAATCTTCCTCATGGTTTTCCTTTTCCCTTTTAATTTTTCCTTTTCTTTCCTCTTGATTGAATCAATCACCAAATCATGGATTGGTTTTAGTTTTGATTGGCCGACCCCTTGCTTGGGCACCAAGCAAGGTGGCCGACCACCTCATTAAGGAAAAGGAAAAATAAATTTTTTTATAAAATTTATAAATCCTTACAAAATTTTACAAGTTCTCTTCTAATTTCATAAAGTAGGAGTTAAGAAAGGGAAGTTTTAAAAATTAAAACCATGTTTTAAAATTTAAAACTTCTCTTATAAAATTTCCTTTTTTAACATGGTGATAGAAATTTTAAATTTTAAAATCTTTCTTCCTTTTTTTTCTTAAACCATGAGGATGGTTAAAAAAGGAAAGTTTTAAAACTTTTAAACTTTCTTTTAAAACATGTGGCCTAATTCAAATAAGGAAAGGTTTTAAATTTAAAATCTCTCTTTTACAACTTGTAGATTTCTACAAAGAGAAGATTTTAAAAATTTAAAACACCCCTCCTTGTTTGAATTAATGTGGTCGGCCCCCTCTTGCTTGGTTACCAAGCAAGGGACTGGCTCCTTAAGAGGATAATGTGGTCGGCCCTTGCTTGGTCACCAAGCATTGGGCCGGCCCCCTTCTTGGACACCAAGATGGGCTTATATCTGGATGGACTTGAGGCTTTAATGAGGCTATGACAGGGACCTAGAGGAGAAATTGGTTTTGGCCTTCTGATGAGCTTGAGTATCTCATGTTCGCCCCGAACACACAACTCAAGTTCATCGATAATAACTCATTCCACTAGAGAGTTATTATCGCACTACCGCACCAATCCCAAATTACATTATGGGCTCTTTCTTATTATGAGTGTGTTAGTCTCCCTGTGTTTAAGATAACGAATGTCCACTAATTAAGTAAGTTACTGACAACTCACTTAATTAATATCTTAGTCCAAGAGTAGTACCACTACAACAAAAACCCTCATAGACATCGGTTTTCCACCGGTGTCTATTACATTTTCGACCGATGTCTATGAAGGCGATGTAAAAGGTCTGCCATTTTAGACATCGGGTTAAAACCGGTGTAGTAGCACTTAACGACATCGGGTGTAAAACCGATGTAATATTATATGTTAATAACACCAGTTTTGCCAGCGGTATACGACCGATGTAATATTAGTTAATGACACTGGTTTTGTAGCAGTGGAAAATCGATGTAATATCAGTATTGTTTAACGACACAGATTCGATTTCCAAAACAGTGAAAAACCGATATTATACAGACAAGTCAATATCCATGTAACCAACACATAAATATTATACACATCAAGTCTGTATCCACATAAATATTATACACATCGAGTCAGTATCCACCAATTGACTAGTTAAGGTACCAATTAGCCTACTACTTAAGTAAGAAGCCCTTTTATTCAACTGTTCGGCATCCATCTCTTTGCTTGATTTCTTCTACCTCATGGAGGCCACCTTCTTTATCCTTTCCTTTATGTCAACTGCAGATGCATCTGCCACTTCAGCTTCAATGTCTCCTTTCTCCTGATTCTGATCATGCTCCTCCTATTCCTTTGATGATTTTTCTTTCTTGGATTTCTTCTTCTTTAAGATTCTGTTCTCTGAAGGAGCACCAGCACTTTCTTTCTTCTCCCCTTCACTACTTTGCTCCAATTGCTTCTTGTCTACATAACAAGGATAAACAAATTCAACACACATTAAACAGTCGCTTTATATGTATGAAGCAACTCAAGTGAATTAAAATTTACTATCTATCAAAAATAAACTAATTAAAATTTCCAATGCCCATTTCATATAGAAGTGCATCCAGCTCTGCCATTTCCTTTTTCTTAAGCTCCTTCTTTGATAGTTGCCTTTCAGCATCTTTGGGTGGTGCTGAAACAGGAGCAGGTTTCTCAATGGTTGGTTCTTTCCTAACAGCCTCTGGTTCATTTTCAGGTTCCTCAACATCATCATCATCACCCATGTCAAGACCATCATCCTCACTTTCACTTTCCTAAACACAAGAAAAAAGAGAGTACTTGTTATAAATAAAATAAACTTAAATATCTGATATAAAAAATCATGTAAGAAAAGAACTGACTCTCACATGTGAGAGTAAAGCAAATAGTAGATAAGCATAATCACTAGCAAGCAACATAATTAGCTAATAGGAAGAGAAGATTTTTATTTAAACAGATAATCTCATAAACTCAAAAAGATTCTACTTGTATTAACATAATAAATTTCAATAACCTCAGACAATCACCATTAAAATAATATTACAATAGAGGAGAATATTAAATTAAGAATTACTAATATCACCTTTTAGAGCAATGTTGAAACACCATCTTTTCAAAATGCTGCTAAATCTTGAATTGTGATTGAGCTTAAAGATTATTCTCATATTTCAAGTTGATACTACAGCAAAGGAATAAGCAAAGAGTGATACAACATGCTAGTATGAAAAACAATCTAAAACATAGATTTAAATAGTGGTTTAACTGGCCACGATCAATAGCACATAGATAATTGGATATTGGTGTATTAGTTAGCTTGACTATGGAAACAATGTTAGATGCCTAACATAATTGAATTAGACTACACAAATTTCTGCAATTATCTCATGTGAGAATAAAATCCCAGATAATGCATTTCAATTTCAATTAAGTTTAAAGTTAGACTAAAATCATACGATTGTTTAAAATGACTGCTAGGTAACTACAGGAGGGGAAGTGATTGCTTCTTGGAGAAAAATTACGTAACTCTACTCACAAAATCTTTTGAAAGATTCCAATGAGTACAATTTTTAATTAAACTATACTGTCACGGATAACAGAAAGCATAATATAAGTATCCCTGTGTGCAAGGGTTTATTAAGTGTATCCCTAGATAAGTATCAGGATGTTGAGTTTGCAGCCTAACAGAATGGATAGTATTAATTTGAGATTTTGAGAGAAAGCACACATTTAGTATAAATCACAAAGGTATTTATACGGATCAATTTGAATGCTCGATGGTTTATAGAATGCAGGCAGTTTCTCCACCTCATAACCATATCAAGTATAAACCTTTGTAGACAAAAGAAAGCATAATATAAGGATTGAAGGTAAACAAGTGAAGAAGAAGAATGAGCAGGGAACAAAGGAATGATACTTTTAAACTTTGGTATTAATACAACTCAAAGTTGCTAACAAAATTGATACGAATCCCATCATTTAAGGGGAAAAAAGTATTTTTTCCTAAAATATACATGGAAAAGAAAAGAAACTACAAATTAGAGAGGAACTATGTTTCAGAGAAACTACCCAACACACAAAAGCCATTGTTTCTTAGTTGCATTTTTCATAACAAAGAAAAAGGAACAATTCATACCATTTTGTCTGGTTACGAGCGACTATGTGTAATGCTTTGTCATTCCACTCCAGATCACACCAACCCCTCCGTATTTCCATCATAGTGGAAGAGTATTATGGAGCAATTTCTAGGTAAAAACTGAGAAATAAAACATTCAAAAATAATACTAGAGTTGTATTAATCAAAAAACAAAGCATTCTATTACATTCCTCTTTTAGATTAAACAAAAATGTTCTGCATTGGATGCTTACTCTACGAACAGTGTCATCCACATTTTTTTTTTGTGAAATGCCAACAGCCATTGCCAAGAGTGTTGAATAGCTGTGATTAGTGTTCTCCACTGCTATCTAATACAATCCACTTGGTTAAAATAGTGATTATAAGAACAGGAAAGTATTTGAAAGAAAAATAACATCATTGAAATGAGCAACATGAAGAAAAACAATCTTCATTTAAATAATAACATATTCATGATTAAAATATAAAGTATAGTTGCTTCTAGTTATCAAATAAGCTAGGCATATCTAGAAGCCAACAGGGATGTCAGAGTAAAAGAGACTAAATCACAATAATCTGCTGATAAAATTGTCTTAGAATCCCATACACAAAAATCAAAATATCTTTAATAGGAAAGTCAATGTGTCAAATAACATATTTCCAAGAGCCAACTAAACAGAAGATGGATTATGAACAGTTTGCATGGTAGAAATAGAGGTAGTGGTTAGTAATTTTTACAGGTCCATGACTCATGGACGATACTTGATGCAAATATATATGGACCAAAATTCCAAAGTCACGTGTCGCAACCAAATAGGGAAGTGCATGTCCAGATGGTTTCACTACAAACTGTTTATATGCTCATGCCGGCAGTCCTGCTTAATATAAGGCATAGCAACTCTTACAAATATAGATCATTCATGTGTGTCCCCATCAATATAAGACAAACTCAACTGAGTGCAACCAAAATCTCATAATCGCCTACTGGCCATCGAACTGTTCGTAGAATTAATGGAAGGTGCTTTAATATGAAAAATAAAGAAAAGAGGTAAAGATTCAGATCTAAAAGTCAAAAAACAAAAACAAAAAAAAAACTCTAACAGCCATAAAAGAGATACAGTGAAATTACTTTAGAATTAGAAGAGGAACTCTGCCACAGAGATTTGAACTCCAAATCAGAGGAGGATTCGACGATGCCGTGGGGCAAGCCCTGGAGCACTCTCCACCATGAACTCTGCCACCCATACCAACACCATCAAGAGGCTGAAACGCCAAAACACATAAAACAAAAGAGAGCACATGATGCTCATACCTTGGAGACCACGACAGGCTGGGCACGCTGCACATCCACCTGAGAACTGAAGAGAAGAGAAAGAAACGACGCCATCGACTTGATGTTGAGGTATTGGTCGACGGAGTGGAGGGTTCCTCTGATGGCGAGATCGTTCTTCAACTCCACCGTTAGTTCTTTACCTACCAACACCTTGAAGAACGAGAAGAAGAGCTGCAACGAAACGAAAACCAAATCGAGATAAGGAGAGAAAAAAACTTCAACCGCAGGGAGTCGAGGATGACAGAGAACGCTGTAGTCGAAAGCAAAGGTACCATCTTTGCGGCAAAGATCGAGAGGGAGAGAGGAAAGAGGGCAGCAGTGAGGTTCCTGCAAACTTAGAATTCTGACATAAAAGGCACGATTTGATCGTCTTCATCGGATCGGTGGAACTTAGTATCACCTTTCCCCCTAGTCACCTTCATCTTGCCTCCCTCCGCCGCTACTACTCTGAAACCCTAGAAAAAAAGACCAACTCGCCACCTCTCCTTTCTCGAAATGCGAAGAAGGGCTCCTCTTCTTACCCAAAGGGAGGAGGTGGAGGAGATGTGTTGTGAGTCAATCCTGATCGGGAGAGGAACAGGCGAGGAGGAAAGTGGTGGTGGCATCGCGACGATATACGGTGGATGGTAGACGGCGTGATATAGGTTTAGGTTTGGAGGGAAGAGTGAAGTGTTGCAAATTTTGGCTAAGTATTGGTGGAAAAATTAAATAATTTTTTTTTGGTTCATTAACATCGGGTTTTAAAAACCGTTGTTAAAACTGGTGTCTATTAATGAAAAAAAGACGCTCATAGACATCGGCTAAAAAACCGATGTCTATGAGCGAAAATCTACGCTCATAGACACTGATTTTTGGAAAAACCGGTGTAAAATGCTCAAAGGCATCGATTTTTGCTTAAAACTGTTGTTGTTCCACCGATGTCTATGAGGGTTTTTCTTGTAGTGTACCACTCAATCTAATTGTCATGTCGGACTAAGTCCACCTGCAGGGTTTAACATGACAATCCTTATGAGCTCCTCTTGGGGGCATTCTCAACCTAGATAATTAGGACACAGATTCCTTCTATAAACAACAACACACACTATAAGTAATATCATTTCTCAACTTATCGAGCCTATTGATTTATCGAGTTAAATCTTACCCTTTGATAAGTTAAAGAAATAAATACTAAATATATGTGCTTATTTTTATAATAGGATTAAGAGCACACACTTCCATAATAACTAAGGTCTAGTTCTTTTATTTAGTCAGTACAAAAAGAACTTACCTAAAATGATCCTACTCAATACACTTAGAGTGTACCAGTGTAATTTATTAGTCAAGATAAACTAATACTTAATTACACTACGACTATTCTAATGGTTTGTTCCTTTCCATCTTAGCCACGAGCAATTGTTTATAATTTATAAAGAACCGACAACATGATCTTCTGAGTGTGACACCACACACCATGTTATCTACTATAAAATTAATTGAACAATTACATTTAACAAATAAATGTAGATATTGACCAATGTAATTCTTTTATTTTAAAAATAAATGTTTACAAAAGCTAGGCTTTTAGTATACACTCTAACACATTGATGACACTTAACGATTCGGTTGATCGATCCCATTGTTCAGTTGATCGAACGGTGAGCTTTCCCCATTCATCAAGATCTGGAATTAATGTGCCATTAATGTCTTTATTGTTTGATCGACTGATCCTCTGGTTCGGTTGACCGATCAGTTAGTATTCCTTCTTTACTTCGGCTCTATCTGATCTGGTCCATTAATGTCTTTAGTCATTAGGGTTTAGTTGACCGATCAACTGGTTCGGTCGACCAATCAAGATTAGATCGAAAGTTGTGTTATGTTGACTACCGAGATTTTCCTTGCCTAGCCTGCAACTAGGACTTCCTTTGCCTAACCGCAGTTAGGACTAGTCACTCAGTTGACTTCTCACCTTATCTAGCTACAACTAGGACTTCCCATGATCAAGCTTCATTAAACATACTTAAACATATTTGTCGGACATTAAAACCTTGGAGGTCGATTGCACCAACATTCATTTAACATGGTTCTAGCAGCCTCTTGTAGTGTTCTATTTTTTCATTCTACTAGAATATTTTGTTGGGGGGTTCTAGGACATGAAAATTCATGATTGTAGCCATTTGTTTGACAAAATTCGTTAAACCTATGATTGTCAAATTCCCCTCCATGGTCAATTCTTATTCTTTTAATTTTGGGGTCCTTTTCATTTTCTATTTATTTGCAAAAAGTCTTAAAGATCTCAAGGGTTTCATCTTTGGTTTTTAAAAATTTTACCCAAGTAAATCTTGAGTAATCAACAATTATGACTAAGCAATATTGGTTTTACTTAGTGACTTGGCTCCATGTGAATCAAATAGGTCTAAGTGTAGGAGCTCAAGTATTGAGTTAGTTTGATTCAGGTTGGTTAACTTGTGGATTGACTTAGTCTATTTTTCTTGTTGACAAGCATTACAAATTGTATTTTCTAAATTTTTTAACTTGGGTAGACCTCTAACTAAGCCATTTTGACTCATTTTTTAAATGAGTTTGATATGAGTGTAACCCAATCTTCTGTGCCGCAATTTAGTCTCCTCTTGTTGTGTTAAAAGACACTTGAGTGAGGAGGTTGGTAGGTTAATTGTGTAGATATTCTTTTTCCTAATTCCCTTAAGTGTAATTTCAGGATTTTTGATATTTTTGATTAAACACTCAAAGTTTAAAAATGTTACTAAGTACCCAGAGTCACACAATTGACTTATGCTAAGTAAGTTAAAATTTAATTTATCAACTAATAGAACTTTTTGAATAAAAAATTATAACTTAGTTTGATATTACCTATTCTGATTACCTAAGTGTTCTATCATTGTCGAACACAATTGACTCTAGATTTTTGAATTTTAGCTTGGTGAACTTCAATCGGTCTCCATTCATGTATCTGGAACATCCACTATCCAACATCCATTGTTCCAAATCGTTATGTACCTACACATAAAATATTTGATTTGGATCAATTTAAAAGGATTGTAAGATAGACTTAGTTCAACCCCTTATTCTCTATCTTACCCAGTGTACGTTGTCAATTATGTTATACCTATGAGTGATAGTGAGATGGTTGATTGAGTTTAATTGATTAAGTTTAAATGTGATTTATTGATTAAGTTTAATTAATTTTGAATTAGGTTTATTGATTAATTAATTAAGTTTGAATTAATTAAGTGATTAAGTTAATTAATTAAGTAAGTTGATTAAGTTTATTACTTAAGTTTAATTGATTAAGTTTGAATTGGATTTATTGATTAAGTTTAATTAATTTTGAATTAGGTTTATTGATTAAGTTTAATTAATTTTGAATTAGGTTTATTGATTAATTAATTAAGTTTGAATTAATTAAGTGATTAAGTTAATTGATTAAGTTTAACTAATTTTTTTTACCTAAGTCCATCTCACCCTTTTCTAGATTGTCAATCAGGGAACTTTATAGGTTTTGTGAGATGGTTAATTTTATCTTCAATTTTAATTAATGTTGAAGGATTGATTTACATTTGAGTTAGACTCAGGTTTACCAGTTAGTCAATTAAATATTTATTTCAATAATTAGCTTTCAGGCTGTGGTGAGGCATTAGACCTTCTTGGGTATTGGATCATCAACCACTTCTAGACAAATCATTTTAAAGAAATTGAATATTTAATTTCCTTTCTGATAATTCTAGGTTTAACCAAGAAGAACAAGAAGTACGAATGGACAGATGACTACGAGAAGAGTTTCACAGAATTGAAAAGGAGATTGACCAGTGCTCCAATCCTCACCCTTTCGGAAAGTAACGAAAATTTCGATATGTACAGTGATGCTTCCATATTAGGACTCGGAGTTGTACTCATGCAGGACGGCAAGGTCATTCATTACCTATGCCTCTAGGTAACTCAAGGAACACGAAAGAAATTATCCCACTCACGATCTAGAGCTAGCAGTTGTGGTCTTTGCTCTCAAAATATGGAGGCATTATCTATATGGAGCTCAATGTAGGATCTATACAGACCACCAGAGTCTGAAATGCTTCTTCACACAAAAAGACTTAAACATGAGATAACGCAGATGGCTCGAGTTAGTCAAGGACTATGACTGCGAAATCTTTTATCATCCGGGGAAGGCGAACAAAGTGGCTGATGCACTCAGCAGGAAGCCACTTGGAACATGAGGACGATATGAAACAAATGTTGGTGCGGGAAGCATCTAACGATCGAACCTAAGTTTTGATAATGGCAAAGGATTCAAAGTTAAGGTGAGTTGTGATCTAACATGTTGAATGAGTGTCTCAGGAAAAGTCCTAACTGCGGTTAGGCAGAGGGAAAACCCTAGGGGGTGGTAACCCTAGGTCATAGGGGGTGGCAACCCTATGCGGAAAGTCTTGGCAGGTCGATAGTTTCAGGCAAAAGCCCTAGGGGGTGGTAACCCTAGGTGGAAAGTCCTGGTGTCGCGAACCAAGTGAAAGTCTGGACTAGCCGGGAAGCGGATGTCCAGCAGAAAGTCCGGAAGCGTCGAGTGCTGAGCAAAAGTCCAGTCGATCTGGAGGATCGCACTGGCAACAGGTAAATCTCCTGAGTGGAGTAGGTGAGGACGCGTTCCCCGTAGAGGGAACAATAGGCGTCGGGTCGACCTAGGGTTTCCGGTAGGAAACCCGAAGTCAGACTCGGACAGTCTGGAGACTGTCTATACTTCATTTATCACATTTATTGCATTAGGTGCTAACTTTGTGTTGCAGGGTAGTGTTTGGGACTAACATACCTTGCAGGGGCAAAGGAGCAACCTAAAGTCTCGGATGAACAGTGTCCGAGGCTCCTTCATGGAGCTTGGAGGCGCCTCGGGTGTAAGGCAAGGAGTTGGCTGCGAGAAGCTGTTCAAGGCGCCTTGGTGAACAGTGTAAGGCGCCTTGAACAGATGAAGGCGCCCTGTGAACAGTGGAAGGCGCCTTGAATCTGTGATAAGGTTCAACCAGTTCGCCCCTTATCTCCGCGGCTGACTCGGCCATTCAAGGCGCCTTGGTGAATAGTAGAAGGCGCCTTGAACACCCTTTATAAGGGGTTTCGACCAGCAGCTCTCTTCAACGAACTCCAAGCAATCCTTACGCTACAAGCTGCTCTAGAAACGCCCAGAAGTGCTGTTACAAGTCCCCGACAACCCGGAGCTTCAGATTCTGTTACTTTATTGTTGTCGGTATAATTTGTTTTAGTTCTTTCAATTGTAATATCTTATTGTACATTTTACGAGCTTATAGTTGTTGCCCACGGAAAGCGATCAAGGATCGCGGGCCTTCGAGTAGGAGTCGCCTTAGGCTCCGAATGAAGTAAAATCTCTCGTGTCTCTCTATGTGTGTTTGTTCTTTATTCCGCTGCGTGTTTTTAAACTCCGATAGTTTTCCGATTTGAAAAAGAAATAGCCACGAGCGCTATTCACCCCCCCCCCTCTAGTGCGTCTCGATCCAACAACAAAGATATCCAGAGCTATTCTAAGTTCGAGGATGAACTTTTTAGAAGGTATAGGGATTGTAACGCCCAGCAATTTCATATGAATTTCTTTTTGGAATAAGAGAAAATGGAACCAAAAAGAAAAGAAAAAAAAAAAGAAGAGTGGTCAAGGCTTGAACCTTGAACCTCTTAACAAGTGGAAAGTTTTAAGTAGTATGGGATAACCAATAGGCCAAGAGAAAGTATTGGTAGGAAGGAAAGGGGAACTATAGTTAAGGGTAGGGATGGTGAAGGGGCACCTTTCTCCCTTCACTTAGAAGAAAAGTTTATCTTTTCTTTCTCCCTTTTCATTTAGTATGAAGAGTTCATTTTCCCTTCTCCCTTCATTTAGAATAAATGAAAGGAAGAATAAAAAGGTATTTTCCCTTCTCCCTTTCATGGAGAATAAATAGAAGAAAGGGAAAGAAAAGTTATTCTTTTCCTTCTTCCTCCTTCTCCTTCCTTCACTGAAAATCCAAGCTCCTCTTTCTCCCATTGCCGAATTCAAGTTAAGGGCTTTTTCCCTAAGAAAACATCACAAAGGGAGGTCCTTAAAACACACTTCTTCTTGCAAGAAAAAGAATAAAGAAAAGGGAATTCTAGAAGCGAAAAGGGTCTCCTTCTTCTTCTTCACCAAGGGTATTCTCTTAATAAACCCAAGCAAGAGGATGTAAGTATCTCCCTCACCTACAGTACAAGTAGCTTTCGAGGTTTTTATGTTCTAAAAGTTGCTAAAAACCCTAGAACCATGTTCTTAGGTTTCGGCCAAGAAGGAATAAGATGAATTTAAGAAAGTTTTTAAACCTAAACTATGCTTGTTTATGATTCTTTATGGTATGTGATCCACTATATTATGTTAGTTAAGCTTTTCATGTTTTAAAGTTGCTAAAAACCCTAGAACCATGCTCTTAGGGTTTCGGCCAAGAAGGAATAAAATAGATTTAAGAAAGTCTTTAAACCTAAACTATGCTTGTTTATGATTCCTTATGGTATGTGATCCATTATATTATGTTAGTTAAGGTTTTCATGTTTTAAAGTTGCTAATAACCTAGAACCATGCTATTAGGTTTCGGCCAAGAAGGAATAAGATGAATTTAAGAAAGTTTTTAAACCTAAACTATGCTTGTTTATGATTCCTTATGGTATGTGATCCACTATATTATGTTAGTTAAGGTTTTCATGTTTTAAAGTTGCTAAAAACCTAGAGCCATGCTCTTAGGTTTCGGCCAAGAAGGAATAATATGAATTTAAGAAAGTTTTTAAACCTAAACTATGCTTGTTTATGATTCCCTATGGTATGTGATCCACTATATTATGTTAGTTAAGGTTTTCATGTTTTAAAGTTGCTAAAAACCTAGAACCATGCTCTTAGGTTTCGGCCAAGAAAGAATAAGATGAATTTAAGAAAGTTTTTAAACCTAAACTATGCTTGCTTATGATTCCTTATGGTATGTGATCTACTATATTATGTTAGTAAGGTTTTCATGGTTTAAAGTTGCTAAAAACCCTAGAACCATGCTCTTAGGGTTTCGGCCAAGAGGGAATAAAATAGATTTAAGAAAGTTTTAAACCTAAACTATGCTTGCTTATGATTCCTTATGGTATGTGATCTACTATATTATGTTAGTTTAGGTTTTCATATTTTAAAGTTGCTAAAAACCCTAGAACCATGCTCTTAGGTTTCGGCCAAGGAGGAATAAAATGGATTTAGGAAAGTTTTAAAACCTAACTATGCTTGCTCATGGTGTGTAATCCATTATATGATGTTAGTGTAAAGTTTCCATGCTTTATGTTGCTTAACACCTAGGATGACACCTCTTGTAAGTTTCGGCCAACCAAGGAAAAATAGGGTGAGAAGTCCTTTTATGTTGCTAAAGGTCTCCCATGTTAGGATGAGTACCATGTGATTCTAGTATGATACTTTCCTTGTTTTAAAAGTGCTTAAAACCTAAGGCCATACCTTGTAAGTTTCGGCCAAGAAGAAGGGAAGGGACTTAGGGAAGCTTAATTCCAACTAGACTTGCTTATGTTTTCTCCCATTTTATGCTATGTATGATGTGATGCTAGTATGATGCTTTTCTTGGTTCAAGTTGCTTAAAAATTTAAGATCATGTCCATGCAAGTTTCGGCCAAGATGTGGATTAGGAATTATGGAAAGTTCAAAACTCTAACCATGCATGATAATGACTCTCTATGTTATGCTATGTGTTATGCTTCATGATATGACAAGAACATGATATGCTTCAGGATATGACAAGAACATGATATGCTTCATAATATGACAAGAACATGATATACTATTTTACTTTTGTATTGGTTTGTACCGGACCCTAAGAATGGTCCATGGGATGGGCTCCTAAGTTGCCCCTAGGTCGATGGTCAAGGAAACGGGCCTAGTTCCTAGTAGGTTTGAGATTTGCTACCTCGGATTTATTTAGGATGCGCGCAATTCATGTATGTTGTACAATGTCGGGCCCTCATGTTGAGATTTATGTTTAAGTACCTATATGATATATGTTTTCAAAAGAACATCTTGCATATGTTTGTTTCATGCTATATGATTATGATATATGTTTTCAAAAGAACATCTTGCGTATGTTTGTTTCATGATATATGATTATGATATATGTTTTCAAAAGAACATCTTGCGTATATTTGTTTCCTGCTATATGATTATGATATATGTTTTCAAAAGAACATCTTACGTATGTTTGTTTCATGCTATATGATTATGATATATGTTTTCAAAAGAACATCTTATATATGCTTATCTCATGCTACATGATTATTATGCTTCATGAAAATGCTCTTGTGTGATATGTCTATGATGCCTAAATGAACATGCTACTACCTTATGCTTATGCTTGTTCGATTAGATGAACATGTCATTACTTTATATCAACTTCATGATGTATGTTTTTGTGAGTAGGAAAGGATCTTACTAAGCCTATGTGCTTATAGTTTTATTTTCCTTGTACTGCAGAAAAGGGTAAAGCATGGTTAAACTAAAGGGAGTAGCAGGAGGGGCAAAGGATGTGTGTGGCAGTGGCATGGTGGAAGAGATATGTTTTGTGTTTTCAGGATTTATATATGTTTTAAGCTTTTGCATGTTAACTATTTCTTTCTAGCTACTTTTGATGATATTAGCTTGACTTGTTGGATGTTTTATACTTAAGGTGAACTATACTTACCCTTGCTTCCATGATACCTCGAAATGCTAAGTACTTGTTGATTTAGAGAATTGTTAGTGATCATGAGCTCTAGAGAGGAGTATACATGTTTAGTTTTCTTCTTATCCTAGTACGCTTTATGCTTTAGTTAGACAAGCATCTATCATGTTTCAAGTAATAGATAGTAAATAAATTTTTATATACATGAATGCTAGCATGTTCACATGTTTTGGTTATATGATTAAGTTTTAAGTTGTAAAGGAAAAAAAAAGAAAAAAAAAAATTTCTTCCGCTGCAATGATTTCTTATGCATGTATGTACGTATGTTCGTGTAGCACCGCCCTTGCTTAAATTGTTCATCCTTCATGCAATCTTCCTTCGTAAGTAATTTATTAGTTAAATCCAAATCATTATGAATGTTATCTAAAACAGAATGAAGCTCATGGAAGTTAAATTTAAGAATATCATGATTAAATGGATGAACATCTCTTGTAACTTTATTTGATAGGTCTCTAGAATGTTGATTTGCTAGGGTTAAACGCCAATTCTCCTTAATGCAAATAGTGGTTAAATTAGGATTTGGCAATCGCAAAGGAAAATTATTTTTGACAAGGAGGCTATATCCATGTTCCTCACGCCTTAACATCCGTATTGCTAAACATGAATTCAAATCTAATCCATAAGTTTCCTTAACCATCTCTAAATCATCTAGATCACATCCTAGCACTAGCGCCATTTGAGTTAGCAACCCACCTAAGATAATAGGCATTGTAGATTCTGCCTTCCCTAATTTCACTAAATGCTTAAGGAAGAAATAATCAGAATTTATTGAAATATTTTTAATCATTTCCCATAGACAATATAAATCAGTAAGTCTTAGTATTCCTTCCTTATACTCCTGTCCAAAGATAGTGTTTTTCATAACTAAATGAATGTATCTAAAGATGAGATTAATGATATTAGAGGCTTTGGATGTGTGAGGGTTAAAGTGAGATTGTGCAAAGATTAATTGCCAAAAGTGTGAATTCTCAAATTCAGGTAGAATCATACATGCACCATCCTTAGGCAAATCATAACAAGTAGCAAAATCACTTAATGCCCATTTATAATCATCATTTAATAATCATAATTTGAGTTTCCCCCCACCTTGCACATTGTCAACTGTGATAGAACTTAATATTTCTAAAACAATTCTAGGGTAAGTTGGATATTTCATGTTCATCAATTTATCCCAACCTATTCTTTCAAAAGCCAATCAACATCACCTCTAAAACCTAAAGTATCTAAGGTTTCATAATCTATAAACTTAGTGCTCAAGATGGAACGTTTACATAAATAAAAATAATGATGTTTTTGCTTATCACTAGAGAAAATGATGTCAAAGTTATTAGAAATACCTTTGAAACATAAATTTCTTCCTTTCGAAGCAAGCATCTTCTCCTTTTCTCTTCTTGTTGATGTAGTTTCCTTGCTTAGATTTGACATTGTAGAATCTAGAGAGGTTGAACTTTAAGGGAAATAGGTTAAAAAAAAATGGAAAGGGGTGGTTTATGGCCTTTGGGAAGAAGAAGAGATGAGGAAGAAGAGAGAAGAAGGGAGCAAGCGGCGGGCATGGTCGTGTGGCTCTCACACCCCCGTGCCCTAACTCTTAAAACCTGGGTTGGGTCGTGTGAGTTGCCATATGGCCATACTCCATTTCCCTTCACACGGTCGTGTCTGAGACACGACCTACTTCTTCTCCTTCTTGGCCTTTTCCGCACGACCGTGCCAAATGGCACGGGTAATGTAACTTTCTTCTCGGGTGAGCTCACACGGTCGTGTGAGACACACAACCTCCTTCCTCTTCTCCTCTGGAATTTTCACACGGTTGTGCGAAGTCACATTGCCCTGTCCTTCTTCTTCTCGGGTGAGCTCACAAGGGGCAGTGTGAGCCACACGGCTGAGTTATCCTCCTTCTCTGTAGGTGTCACACGACCGTGTGTGGTACACGACCGAGCCCTATTAGGTCCAATATTGCTGAATTTCCTCTTCTCTGACTTCTTAAATGTCCTCATGCCCTTGAATTAATCATGGCTAGCTCATGGAAGTAATGTACAACCTAAAAATAAAAATAACAACAATTTAAAAACATTAACTAATGGAAAAGAATGCTAAAATTGAATTTAACTAAAGGAACCCTTGGGTTGCCTCCCAAGAAGCGCTTGTTTAAGGTCATTAGCTCGACTGGTGTAAGATTATTCTGGGGGACGAGGTTCAGTGAGGTATAACTTTTGTTTCTCCCCTAACTGTATACCATGGGCATACCCTTTTAAACGTTGATCATTCATCTTAATAACTCCAAGCTCTTCATTCCAAATGTCCACTGCTCCAAAATGATAAACCTTTTTAACTTTGAACGGGCCTGTCCATCGTGATTTCAGCTTTCCTAGAAAAAGTTTTAACTTTGAATTAAATAATAAGACTAGGTCTCCTTTCAAATCCCTGCTAAGTATGTGTTGATCATGTCATTTCTTTGTCCTTTCCTTATAAGATTTGGCATGTCCGTAAGCATCCAACCTTAATTCATCAAGTTCATTTAACTGGAGCTTCCTTTTTTCTCCTACTGCCCTGAGATCCATATTAAGTTTTGTAATTTCCTAGTAAGCTTTATGTTCCAATTCAACTGGGAGATGACATGGCTTTTCATAGACTAGCCGGAATGGGGGCATACCAATGGGAGTTATGTAAGCCATACGATATGCCCATAAAACATCATCTAGCTTCAATGACCAGTCCTTTCGTGAAGTAGAGACTATTTTATCTAATATGACCTTAATTTCTCGATTAGAGATTTCAACTTGCCCATTGGTTTGTGGATGGTATGGTGTTGCCACTTTTGATTTACTCCATATTTCTTGAGTAAGTTTTTGAATTGTTTTTCTATAAAATGTGACCATCCATCACTAATAACCGCTTTAGGAATGCCAAATTGTGGAAAAATTATCTTTTTAAATAATTTGATGATCGTCTTTGCATCACTTGTAGAAGAAGCTATGGCCTCCACCCATTTTGACACATAGTCCACCGCCACCAAAATAAATTTGTTTCCACATGAGAAAGGAAATGGTCCCATAAAATCTATTCCCCACACATCAAATAACTCAACTTCAAGGATATAGTTTAGTGGCATTTCATTTCTCTTGGTTAGACTTCCGATCCTTTGGCATTGATCACAGGATTGTACAAATTCTTGTGTATCTTTGAATAAGTTTGGACAATAAAATACTACATGTAAGATTTTTGCAGATGTTTTCAAATATCCGAGATGCCCACCGTAAGATAAAGAATGAAAATGGAACAAAATGTCCTTAACTTCTTCCTCGGGCACACATCTTCGATAAATTACTTTGCTACATTTCTTGTAAAGAAGTGGTTCATCCCAAATATAGTTCTTGACATCCGAAAGAAATTTTTTCTTTTGCTGCCTAGAGAAATTTGGGAGTAAAACTCTAGTTGCTAGATAATTAACAAAGTTTGCATACCAAGGTGTCTTTAAACATGCTAATTCCAAAAGGTGTTCATCTGGAAAAATATCATTAATAGGTGCCTCAAATCCTGCATCTTTTTTCCCATTTTGCCACACTCGAGATAAATGATCTGCCACTACATTTTCTGCCACTTTCATGTATATGATCTCTAAATTGAATTCCTGAAGAAGTAAGATCCACCTAATAAGTCATGGTTTGGCATTTTTTTGCCCAGTAAATATCGGATGGCAGCATGATCAATATATATTATCACTTTCGAACCCAATAGGTAGGATCTGAATTTGTCAAACGCAAAGACTACTGCTAGAAATTCTTTTTCTGTAGTGAAATAGTTTACTTGGGATGCATCTAGTGTCTTGTTTGCATAGTGGATTGCATGTAAAATCTTGTTTTTCCATTGCCCCAGAACTACTCCTACAGCAAAATCACTGACGTCACACATAATTTCAAATGGGACCTCCCAATCTGGGGCTTGGATTATTGGAGCTGAAATAAGGGAACTTTTAATCTTTTTGAAAGCCTCCATGCAGTCATTATCAAAACAGAATTTGACATCTTTAATTAGCAAATTAGTTAGTGGCTTAGAGATTTTTGAGAAATCCTTGATAAAACACCTATAGAATCCACCATGTACCAAGAAACTCCTTACTTCTTTTACATTAATTGGCAGGGGTAACTTCTCTATTACTTTTACTTTGGCCTGATCCACCTCAATCCCTCATTCTGATATCTTATGTCCCGAAACAATCCCTTCTTTTACCATGAAGTGACATATTTCCCAATTTAACACCAAGTTTACATCTTCGCACCGTTGAAGAACGGTAGAAAGATTTAGTAGACAGGCATCGAAGTCATTTCCATAAATTGAGAAATCATCCATAAATACCTCCATGATTTTCTCTATCAGATCTAAAAAAATTGCCATCATGCACCTTTGAAATGTAGCTAGGACATTACAAAGCCCAAATGGCATACGTCGATATGTGAAGGTTCCGTAGGGATAAGTAAAAGTAGTCTTCTCTTGATCTTGAGGACGAATTGGGATCTGAAAGAATCCCGTATAGCCATCCAAATAGCAGAAATATGAGTGTTTTGCCAGCCTTTCAAGCATCTCATCAATAAATGGCAGAGGAAAATGATCTTTTCTAGTTTCTTTATTTAGCTTCCTGTAATCAATACACATCCGCCACCCTGTGACTATTCTCGTTGGAACCAATTCATTATTCTCATTTCTGATTACAGTCATTCCTCCTTTTCTTGGAACCACATGCACTGAACTAACCCATTCGCTATCTGAAATAAGATAAATAATCCCGGCATCAAGAAGCTTAAGCACTTCTTTCTTTAACACCTCGTTCAAATTTGGGTTCAATCTCCTTTGATGTTTAATTGAATTTTTATATCCCTCTTCAAGTAAAATTTTATGCATAAAAAGAGAGGGACTAATTCCTTTAATATCATCAATGGTATACCCAATCGCCTTTCTATGCAACTTTAACTCGTTGATCAATCTTTGTGTTTCCGATTGAGTTAAATTTGCATTGATTATCACTGGAAAGGTGGAATTCGGGCCAAGGAATGCATATTTAAGGTTGGGTGGCAATGGCTTTAACTCTAGCTGAGGCGGCATACTTTCTGGCAAAACTGGATCCTGCTCCAACAACTTTATTTCGTCCTTTGGAGATTCTTTCCCTAAATTCTCCTCAGTTTCCAATACCAACTCTTCATCTTCTTCATAATCAGAGTTATTTTCTGCACAAAAACATTGAAGCATTCCTCCTTTTCAACAAGCTTATTCGAAGAAATCACTTCTCCAAACATTTTTGACAAAGACTTACAACACCAAGGGAATAAATCTTGAAATTCTTTTGATTCAGAGAAATGTCTTTTTCGGAACCATTCTAAATTTCATCATCTACAATTTCTTGTTTATTTCCCTCACCATTTCCATCCCCTTTGTCCTCTAATGTACTTGATGAGAAAATAGATTTTTTTCCGACCAATCATTAAGATTTGATGCTATCCAGTAGATTATTTCATATGTTTCATCAAGACTTTTCCTCATGAAAGATCCTCCGATGCCAAATCTAACTGATTCTTATTTTGGAATGAAATCCCAATATAGAATAAGTGCACAATTAATCATTTCTCGATACCATTATGTGAACATGAATGTAGAAGAGATGAATATCTTTTCCAAGCTTGATGTAATTCCTCTCCGATAAGTTGCTTAAAATGCAAAATCTGATTTCTCAAATGTATGGTTTTTGTGGAGAAAAAATATTTATTCAGAAACCCCTGCTCTAAATCATCCCAAGTTCTAATACTTATAGGTTGCAAGGCATTAAACCACCACTTTGCGACATCCTTAAGACAGAAAGGGAAAACCAATAGTCGTATAACATCAGATGGAACCCCCTCATATTTCAGTGTATTACAATATCTATGGAATTCCATGAGATGTGAATAAGGATTCTCCGACTCTAATCCCCCAAACTGATCCTGCTGAATCTTTGAAGTAAAAGATGGTTTAAGCATAAAATTCCTTGCTTTAATCTCTAGCAGATCAATGGGCCCTAATTCTTAAGCAGACCTTGGAGCTCCATAATCTTTCAATGGTCTGAATACCATATTTGAATGTTCTTGTTCTTCTTGATTTATTTGCAAGATCTTCCTCCTCTGAAAAGTTCTATCAATCTTTGGATCAAGAGGTAACAAAACTCCTGTAAGGTTAGATTTTTGTATGCAAAGAACAAAATCACAAGTAACAAAATTTTCTCTTTGCGTGAAAAGTAAGGAAAAACTGAACTGAAATTCTAAAAATATAAAATGCATAATTTGAATTGCAACAAGATAAATTGCAGGAAAAGTAATCAGAAATAAAAGATAAGATTGAGGAAACAGAATTTCTAAGATTAGTTACAACTACGTAATAGAAAAGAAAAGAAAAGGAATATCTCTAATGTTATAGACGCAGTCCCCGGTAATGGCGCCAAAAACTTGTCACGCAACCGCAAGTGTACGGTTTCGTTGTCAGTAATAAAAAGATATCGAATCCACAGGGTCTGGTTATAAGCACTAGAGATGTCTCACAACAAATTAGCTAAACAATCGACAAAGGAAGTGACTGTACTATGTAGCAACTAGAAATAGAAATAGAAAAGCAAATGTAAGAACTTGGGTTTTATGAGAGTTCTAGGAGTTTGGTTTCATTGTGATATTTATCAATGTAAGGTGATCTACCTGTTGGTTGCTACTTGGAATATCATACCGGTTTCCCTGTACAAAAATTTTGTACAAGTCCCGAACCTTTCCTAACAACCTATTGTGTTCTTTAGAAATTAAATTTGGAATCACAAACAGAACTTAACATTATTGATTCCAAATTCAACTTATCTATTCATAGAGGTTTAGACTTGGATCGCAAACGATGCTTAACATTATTAATTCAAATCCACCTTTGTTATAAATTTGATTAAATATTTATTTCAGAGATCGGCTTCCAGGTTAAACATGGCGAGGCACTAGGCCTTCTTGGGTATGGGATCATCCACCACTTCCTAGACAAAGTCTTTCAACGAAATTCAATATTTAATCTCCTTATAGTAACCCTAGGTTTAACTATTAAGAAAAATCGAATCACAAGATCGAAAAAAAAAGAAACATAAAATCGAATCATAAATCTGAAACCTAGAATCGTTAGCCTCTTGTGTTTGGTATTTTCAAAATTCATACAAAAGATGAACTAGTTATGATGCAGAAACAAAACTAGTTATACCTTTTGTATCTTATAGACCTCACGATCTTCTATCGTATTCCTCTTCTTATCTCGGGCGTCGTGTGGGCGACGATCTACCGAGATGAGAATCCACACAAGCCTTCTTCTACCTTCTAAGTTTCGACCACCACCACCAAGCTCCAAGGGATGCTAGGAAACAAAGCCTCCTTTCTCTCCTTCTTCCTCAAGCAAGATTCGACCACTAAAAGCTCCAAGAGATGTGATGTCGCTGGCCTCCAAGGAAGAAGAGAAGAGGATGAGCAAGAGAAGAGGGTCGGCCACCAACAAGGAAAAGAGAGGAAAGGAATAATAGATGTGTTGTCTAAGGTGAGGCACCTCTACCCTCTCTTTTATATTCCTTGGTCTTGGCAAATAAGGAAAGTTTTAGACATAAGTAAAACTTCCTTATTTTCCTTGCCAATGAATAAAAGGAAAATTTAATTAAAAATTTCCATTTATTCTTTCTATGGTCGGCCACCTCATTGAGCTCCAAACAAGGAAAGTTTTAAACATAAAATTAAAACTTCCTTATTTGTTTCCGGAAAATTTTAAAATAAAAATTTCTCTTTTAAATTCTCTTCATGATTGGTTATAAAAGGAAACTTTTATAAATTAAAATCTCCCTTTTAAAACATGTTGATGATTTCAATTAAAGAATGTTTTCCCTAAAAATTAAAATCTTCCTTTTAATTACAAATAAAGAAATATATCAAACCTTTCTCTTAATCATTTGTAGAAACTAAAAAAGGAAAATTTTAATTTTTAAAACTCTCTTTTAAAATCATGGCTTCCACATAAGGAAAGATTTTTAAAATAAACTCCCTTTTATTTTTTATGTGGTCGGCCACCAAAGCTTGGGCTCCAAGCTAGGCCGGCCACATCTTAATACCATCCAAGGCTTGGTTTGGCTGGCCCTTGCTTGGGCTCCAAGCTTGGCTTGGTCGGCCACCTTAGGATGGGTAAGAAGGTGGGTTTAGGTGGATATAAGACTTTATAATTAAGAAGCTATAATAGGGACCTAGAGGAGGAATTGGTTTTGCTCTCCCGATGAACTTGAGCTTCCCGTGTTCGCCCCGAACACCCAACTCGAGTTCATCAATAATAACTCATACTAGTAAAGAGTTATTATTGAACTACCACACCAATCTCATATTACTATATGAGCTCCTTCTTATCATGAGTGTGTTAGTCTCCCTGTGTTTAAGATATCGAATGCCCAATAATTAAATGAGTTACTGACAACTCACTAAATTAATATCTAACTCCAAGAGTAGTACCACTCAACCTTATTGTCATGTCGGACTAAGTACACCTGTAGGGTTTACATGACAATCCTTATGAGCTCCTCTTAGGGGCATCATCAACCTAGATTGCTAGGACACAGTTTCCTTCTATAATCAACAACACACACTATAAATAATATTATTTTCCAACTTATCGAGCCTCTTAATTTATTGAACTAAATCTCACCCACTGATAAATTAAAGAAATAAATATTAAATATATGTGCTTGTTATTATATCAGGATTAAGAGCACACACTTCCATAATAACAAAGGTCTTGTTCTTTTATCAAGTCAGTATAAAAAGAAACTACCTTAAATGGTCCTACTCAATACACTCAGAGTATACTAGTGTAATTTTATAGTCAAGATAAATTAATACCAAATTACACTACAACTTAATCCAATGGTTTTTTCCTATCCATCTTAGTCGTGAGCTACTATTTATAAGGAACTGATAACATGATCTTCTGTGTGTGACACCATACACCATGTTATCTACAATATAAATTAATTGAACAACTACACTTAGCATATAAATGTAGACATTTGACCAATGTAATTCTTTTTTTATAAATGTTTACAAAAAGCTAGGCTTTTAGTATACACTCTAACACTACCAATCCTTATCCTCAATTGCCATGCATTTGTAGGAAGTTGCCAGTTTTCTCCTGTAGAAGTCAACCGGTAAGGAACTTTTATCTAACCTCTAGTAATTTAATAGTCATGATCCCTATGAAGTCTGTTAGCGAGGCAGCCTGTCACAATTGCCCCTCGGTCAAACGATATAGAAATGCATCATCATTCAATCCACATAAAGGCATAGGGGGCAAATGCACTCAACTATTCCACCTCCTTGTAGAGACTAGCTTCACCTTTCATGGTGATCCCCTAGATGTCTGTTAGCAGGGCAGCTTGTCACTAGCGCCCTTCGGTCATACGATCTAGGGGATCCCTCTACGAGATCTATAAGTATCACAAACATCCAATCAAGCATGGTAATTAAATCCAAACACAACAATCCACACAAGATCAAATAGATACAAAACATAACAACATCATTGAGATAGGAAATTGGCATATCCATGAGATTCTTACATCAAATCACACCACAAATACTCCCTTAGTCCTAGAACAATAAATCTACTCTATAATATAAAGATAGAGATCCAAATTCAAAGAGATCACAAATATTTCAATCCCAATCAAGAGAAGATATTAGAAATTCTTATCTAGTGATGAGGAGTGATCTTGGGAACCAATCCCTAGCTTCTGGAGTTGAATTAGAGATAGAAATAACCTTGGAATGCTGGATCAAGGCTGTAGAAGGTGAAGGTTGGCCCCAAACTTGATCTCCCCAAAAGGGAGAGCCTCCTCCCTTTGAAAGGGGAAGAAACCCTATTATATAAAGTAGGGCACGGGCACCACACGACCCCAACTGCTTTTCTGTCGGCCAAGGTCACACGGTTGTGTGGCCTTCACACGGCCATGCACTGCTCTACCACTGGCATAGGCAAAGCATGCATAAAATATGTGAATGTGCGTCAAAACATACTAAACAAGTGTATATAATCTATGCATATCACCATGCTTGGACAATTCTTTTATTGGCATGATTAACAAGAGATAAATATGATTTATATTTATGTTTCACCTTATACCCAAGTTTGGATCGATTGTATACGGCTCTTTGTTTTCCAAGAATCAGATCAAGATTCTTGGAATTCAAGGTGAACCATTCCAATGTTTCCTTCAGTTCCTTGACTAGACTTTTCAGTCTGGAATTTTCTTCCTCAAGTTGTTGGACTTGAGTTGAAGTTCCAGTCTAAACAGGTTTAGTCAAGGAGCATGGGTTAGTCACTTTTTTAAGGGTTGTTACCTCCTTTGGAAATGACTTAACCCGAACGTTGGATTTGTTAGAGTGTATACTAAAAGCATAATTTTTTGTAAACATTTACTTTTGAAGTAAATAATCACATTGGTTAAATGCCTACATTTATATGCTAAGTGTAGTTGTTCAATTAATTTATATTATAGATAACATGGTGTGTGGTGTCATACACAGAAGATCATGTTATCAATTCCTTATAAATTATAAATAGTATCACATGACTAAGATGGAAAGGAACAAACCATTGGAATAGTCGTAGTGTAATTTAGTATTAGTTTATCTTAACTATAAAATTACACTAGTACACTCTGAGTATATTGAGCAGGACCATTTAAGGTAAGTTCTTTTTACACTGATTGCATAAAAGAACAAGACCTTTGTTATTATGGAAGTGTGTGCTCTTAATCCTGATATAATAACAAGCACATATATCTAGTATTTATTTCTTTGACTTATCAAAGGGTGCAATTTAGTTCGATAAATCAATAGGCGCGATAAGTTGAAAAATGATATTAGTTATAGTGTGTGTTGTTGATTATAGAAGAAAACTGTGTCCTAGTAATCTAGGTTAATGATGTCCCCAAGAGAAGCTCATAAGAATTGTCATGTAAACCCTGCAGATGGACTTAGTTTGACATGATGATAAGATTGAGTGGTACTACTCTTGGAGCTAGATATTAATTAAGTGAGTTGTCAATAACCCATTTAATTAGTGGACATTCTATATCTTAAACACAGGGAGACTAACACACTCATGATAAGAAGGAGCCCAAAATGTAATTTGGGATTGGTGCGATAGTTCAATAATAATTCTTTAGTGGTATGAATTATTATTGATGAAATTAAGTTGGGTGTTCGGGGCGAACACGGGAAGCTTAATTTTATCGGGAGACCAAAATCAATTCCTCCACTCGGTCCCTATCGTAGCCACTTATTTATAAAGTATTATACACACCCATACTCACCTTTTTACCCACCTTAAGATGGCCGGCCAAGCCTATCTTGGAGCCCAAGCTAGGGCTGGCCAAACCAAGGTGAGTTGGTTTCATTAGGTGGCCAGCCCTAGCTTGAACCCAAGCTTGGTGTGGCCGGCCACAATAAATTAAAAGGTTTTTATTTTTTAAAATCTATCTTATGTGGAAGCCATGATTTTAAAAAAGAGTTTAAAATTTAAATCTTTCCTTTTATAGTTTTCAATAAAAGATTAAGTGAAAGTTTGATATCTTTCCTTATTTGTACTTAAAAGGTGTTGGTTGCTACTCGGAAAACCCAATAGCTCCACTGTACAAAAATTTTGTACATGATCTGAACCTTTCCTAGCTACCATGTGTTCTTTTAAGTTAAACTTGTATCTCCTGCGGAACTTAACACGTTTGATTCCAAGTTTAACTTATATGTTCTTTTAGATTTAGATTTGGATCTCCTGCGGAACTTAACACATTTGATCCAAATCACCTAGGTTATAAATTCAATTAAATATTAGTTTCCAAAATTGGCTTCCAGTACTGCATGGCGAGGCACTTGGCCTTCTTGGATATGGGAGCAACCACCACCGACTAGACAAAGCCTTTTAAGGAAAGTTAATATTTAATTTCCTTATATAACTCTAGGTTAACAAAAAGGAACAATCAAATCAAAAGGAAAAAGAAAAAGAACACAACATCGAAAATAAATTCGAAAAACAAGAATCGAATGCCTCTTGTATTTTGTATTTATACAAAGAAAAATTAACTAGTATGATGCGGAAATTAAATACTAGTTATACCTCTTCCTTGTATGCTAAAAACCACGAGATCTTCTGCCGTATCCCTCACCTCCTCTTGGACGTCGTGTGGGCGACAATCCTCCAAGACGAGCACCACCCGGAAAGCTTCTCCTCCTTCTCAAGAATTCGGCCACCACCACCACAAAAGAGCAAAAGAGAGCAAAGGGAAGAGAGGGAGAGGGGCCGGCCACTTGATGATCTCCAACAACACATTATCAATTGTTATGTTTTTCAAGGCCTCCCCTTTCCCCCTTTTTATATTAGTTTCCCAACGAAAAAATATGAAAAGAGTTTTATAAAAATTAGACTCATTCCTATTTCCTTTTAATTTTTTCTTTTTGTTTCCTTGTAATTAATCAATCCTAAATTGATTTATTTATTAAACAACAATTTGTTAATGTTTAATTATTTGACCGGCCCCTTGCTTGGGCACCAAGCAAGGTGGCCAGCCACTTATTAAAAGGAAAAGAAAGAAAAAAATTTTATAAAATTTTAAAAGAAGAAAACTTCTAATAAAATTTTACAAACTCTCTTTTTTTTTCTAATGTGGATATTAAAAGGAAAGTTTTAAAATTTAAAACCAATTTTTAAAATTTAAAACATCTCTAATAATATTTCTTTTTAAAATAAAGTTTTATAAATTTTACAACCCTCTTTTAAAACCTTGTGGCCTAATTTAAATTAGGAAAATTTTATAAATTTTTAAAATATCTCTTTTTACAAATTGTAAATATCTGAGGAAATTTAAAAATTTAAAAACAACCTTACTAATTTAAATATTGCGGCCGGCCCCTTTGCCCAAGGCAAGGGCCGGCCACTTCTAGAGAATATGTGGTCGGCCATTGCTTGGTCACCAAGCAATGAACCGGCCCCTTCTTGGACACCAAGATAGGCTTTTCTTTGGATGGACTTGAGACTTTATTGAGGCTACAACAGGGACCTAGAGGAGAAATTGGTTTGGGCCTTCCGATGAGCTCGATTATACCGTGCTCGCCCCGAACACACAACTCAAGTTCATCGATAATAACTCATTCCACTAGAGAGTTATTACCGCACTACCGCACCAATCCCAAATTACATTATGGGCTCCTTCTTATCATGAGTGTGTTAGTCTCCCTGTGTTTAAGATTACGAATGTCCACTAATTAAGTGAGTTACTGACAACTCATTTAATTAATATCTAGGTCCAAGAGTAGTACCACTCAACTTTATTGTCATGTTGGACTAGGTCCACCTACAGGGTTTAACATGGCAATCCTTATGAGCTCCTCTTGGGGACATTCTCAACCTAGATAACTAGGACACAGATTCCTTCTATAATCAACAATACATACTATAAGTAATTGTTGGTGCAACCTTAGGTCAAGGTTGACCTGGTTGACCCGACTCGAGGTGACTTGACTCGAGTTGTATTTTGATGTTTGACTTGGGAAGATTGTCGGTGCAACCTTAGGTCAAGGTTGACCTAGTTAAGTTGCATGTTGATGTTTGACACTCGTGAGAGAATTCTATTCTTGATATGGGACAAGAATAGATGTTTGGGAGATTATTGGTGCAACCGTAGGTCAAGGTTGACCTGGTTGACCTGATTCGGGAAAAAGTCCAAGTATGGAGACTTGGCACTGGAAAAGTCCAAGCAGGGAGCTTGGCACGCGAAAAGTCCAAGTATAGAGACTTGGCACGGAGAAGTCCAAGCAGGGAGCTTGGCACGAGGAAAAGTCCTAACTGGGATGTTAGGCAGTGTGGAAAGTCCCGTGAGTAAAGCCAGCGGTGGAAAAGTCCTAAGCGGATGTTAGGCAATGAGAAAGTCCTAAGCGGGATGTTAGGCGGTGTGGAAAGTCCCGTGAGTGAAGCGAAGGGTGGGAAAGTCCTAATCGGGATGTTAGGCGGTTGGAAAGTCCTGGTGAGTGAAACCAGGCAAGGAAAATCCAGATGGATCGGGGATGATCGGACTTGGTGTTGGAAAATCCAGATGGATCGGGGCGGACTTCTGGTGTTGGAAAATCCAGATGGATCGGATGATCGGACACTGGTGTTGAAAGTCCAAGTAGGTCAAAGGATTGACCGGACACTTGGTGGGAGTCTTAGCAGGTCAAGGGAGTGACCGGATGCTAAGCATGATGAACCAATAGGTCAAGGTTGACCGGATATTGGTTTGAAGTCTTGGGACTTGGTTTGGGCAAAAACCAAGCTCGGATCGGTCACCGCACCGATCGGATACTGTTTGCTCGATCGGTCGGTGACCGATCGATACAGCTCGAGCTCTGTTGACGTTCGATCGGCCCGTGACCGATCGCCAGTCGTAACAGAGGCGAAGAGCAGGTGCCGATCGGTCCACGCATCGATCAGGTCCTCGATCGGCCTGGGACCGATCGAGATGATGTCGCGAAGCACACCAGAGTTGGGATCGATGGACCGATCATGGTGTCCCGACGGTCCACGCATCAATCGAGTACGCATGAGGTTTCAGACGATCGATCGGTCCGGGACCGATCAAGACAGTCCCGATCGGTCCGTAGACCGATCGAGTTCTAGCTGCTGACGCAACGCTAGTTTCTTCATCTTTCCTTCGCAGTATAAAGGCCGAGGGCTTCTGGCGGCTTCTTCTTTCTTCTTGAGCTCGCTCTTGACCATCGAGCCGGTGTTTTGAGCTTTCTTGAGCTCTCATCGCCAAGCTCGCGTGAGTTTCCCGCCGGTGTTCTAGCCGGATCCGAGAAGTCGCGCTTCATCAAGGTTCCAATGACAACAAGAGGCAAGTGTTTTATAATTTCTATTGTTCTTGTTTGTTGTCTCTATTGTTGTACTCCTTTGTTTGCTGTTGCAAAAGATTGTGGTGAGGTTTCTCCACCCACAAGGAGTATATTATTAGCCGGTTCTCCGGGGACTCATCCACCGACGGATTGAGAGGCTTCGTCCACCTTACGGACACGCCGAGGAGTAGGAGTATCATCTCCGAACCTCGTTACATCGACGCGTTGAGGTTTTATCTTCTTGTTTTCGTTTCCTTGTTTGTTTTTCCGCTGCGCTAACGAATTGTAGGAAGAAACGCGATCGATTTGGGGTCGGCTATTCACACCCCCCTCTCTAGCCGTACGAAGGATCCCAACAAGTGGTATCAGAGCAAAGGTTCGCTCTTCATCGGATCAACACCCGTGGGAGCAAAGCTAGAGAATGGATCTCTATGGAGAAGATGTCACCATTCCACCCTTCTACGAATGCGGCGACTTCGCGTATTGGAAGGTAAGGATGAAGTATTTTCTTATGACTAACATAATGAATTGGTTTTGTGTACAAGAAGGATTTACTCCTCCGGTGGATAAGGAAGGAAAACCACTTGAGAAGAAGGAGTGGACAAGAGAACAAATTCACAAATCCGAAATCAACAAAGAGGTAACGAAAATAATTGAATTTTCATTGCCTACTAACATCTTGTGTAAGATAGGTTACAACAATGCCAAGGAATTATGGGATAACTTGGCCAAGTACCATGAAGAGAGCTCCACTTCAAGCCATGAAGAGGAGCCTAGTGAGCCAAGTAGCTCACATCATGAAGAGAGCAAATTGGAAGTTGAGGGTTACTCAACATCTAAAGAAGAAGAGGAAGTGAGTTCTTCTTCAAGATCGGAGCACGAAGAAGAAGCTTCTACCTCCGGGAGGGATGAAGAAGAGAGCATCCATTCATCCTCAACCCTAGGTAACTCAAACACTTTAAGTTCAAGTAAATTGCATATAATGTGTTTTGAGTGTAGGGAATTTGGGCACTACAAGAGTAAGTGTCCAAAGAGGGTAAGGAAGACTCCACCGGCGCCAAAGGTCAAGGTAGCCGGAGTCCCGACACGCAAGGGCAAGGAGCACGTGGTGTGCTTCCAATGCAAGCGAAGGGGACATTATCGGAGTCATTGTCCGAGGGGGAGGCAACCTCACAAGGGCAAGAGACCGAGCACTTCTATAGGGGGAGCTAAGGCAAACCCTAAGGTATCATTTAAGTCTCATTCGTGCAATACTAGTAAGATGCATGCTAGAAATTTTATTGCACTAGTCAATAATGATAAGCATGATAACATTAGAAATCGATACACATGCTTAGGTGCCAAACATGTGAGCCTAGATAAGGATAACACTAGGAAAGCCAACCCTAGAATTACCTCATCTAAGGTTAAGGAGAACCTAGGTAGGAATCCCAAATCAACTAGACACATGCCTAGGAATGCCTCAAAGAAAAATGACAAATCAAAAATTGAGGTACTAGAGAAGGAGAATCAAGTCTTGAGGTCAAGACTTGATACTTTGGAAAATGCTCTTAAGAACTTGGAGAAGTCATCTCTAGGGTTTAAGGGTCAAAAACCAATGTCCAAGGACAAAAAGGGTTTGGGTCACAAACTTAAGTCCCAAGTGGTCAAGCCCACCTATCATAATGTTCCATTCGATTATGGAACAAAACCTAGGGCTAGGAAGATCACTACCAAGGTCACAAGGGAAGTCACCCCTATAGTTGACCTTGATGAGACCCAAATGACCAAGGCTTTAAAGCCTAAGAGGGTCATTAGGAGGGTTGCTAGGGAAGTTATCCCTAGTGAATATTTAGTGAACCCAATGAGCTCTAATAGGTATTGGGTTCCTAGGAGCATTTTCTCTACCCCATAGATGGGTTAGAGAGTGTCAACTCTAATAAGAAGGGTAGTTAACCCAACTTTGAGGAAATTGACACTCAAGGAGCATTTTCAAGGTTTTTGGGAACTTTTGAAAATGAAATGGAATAATCTTTATCATTCACTCCTTGGAAGAGTAAAGTGTGCCAAAGTGAGAATATATTAATCTTACTTTAAATTGACACAATTTGGAAAAACCTAGAGAAATATCAAATTGGGATTTTGATATTCTCTTAGGTAATCAAGGCAATCCGGGCCTTAATTTAGAAGTGCTACTCTTGTAAAATTTTTAAAATGGTATAAATCAAACAAGAGATCAAGAAATGCCAATTTGGGTTTTGACATTTTCTTGGAGCACTTTGGGCAATCTAGGATTAGAATTTAAGTTAACTAAGTGTTTAAGGATACTTAGATAGGTAATCTAGGTATCTTATTTGTGTTAACTTACCATGGTTGTTTGCCATATGCCATGTCATGACATCATACTTATTTTATTATCATTTGAAATGTCATGATAATGCTTAGGTTATCTATATGTCATGTGTTAGTTTCGTTTCAAACTTTATGCCATGACATCATGACATTGGCACATGTTTTCCATTTATGATATCATTTATGCCATGTCATCATCTCTTGCATTAATAATCAATTGAATTGATTTAAGGATGAAAAACACATTTTGATATTGAGATCAAATTTGTGTTTAGAAAATGCATGAGACCTTAGTCTAAGATACCTAAACCCATATCTCACATCAAAATTGTCATGGATGTGTTTGATACACCTTAGATGTGTGTGAGATATTAGGATCATGAATTAGGATCAAGGTGCATAGTTCTTGTACCTAGATGAGCCTAACTCAAGAAATGGAGGATCATAGGGAAAGCTTGTGTACAAGTCATGTGCATCTAGCCCTAAGATTATGGTCCTAAATTCAAATGATTTTAAAACCATTTTAAAATTGATTTGAAAAACCTTGATGAAGCTTTCCTAGTGATAGCATTCATCATTGAACATTGTGATACAAAGTTGAGTTAAAACTTGAACTATTTCAAAGTTTTTGAACTTTGTATCAAGATTGAAAAATGGAAGTTATTTTCATAGAAAACTATTTTTCCATGATTGTATATGTTATGAGGAGTGTATCCTCAAAGTTTCATAATTTTTGAAATTTTTTGGAATTGTTTATGGGTTTCTGAATTTCGGGTAAAGGAAATTCAGGAATTCTGATAAGGGAGCTTGGATCGGTCACTGGACCGATCCAGAAAGGAGTGGATCGGTCACCGGACCGATCCAGAGGTGGATCGTCCGAGACCGATCCAAGAAGAGGCGTGAGGCGTCCGATCGGTGAATGTGGATCGATCCGGGACCGATCCATGGGATCCTCGATCGTCCGGTGACCGATCGGGTGTAAGCTGAATTTCGATCGTTGGTCTGAAATTTCAGCTGAAAATTGGGTTTTATGGATTTTTAAGGTTTGAAACTCTCCAAGACATTGTTGGTGCAATGGTCAAGGGGAGTTGACCTTTAGGGGAGTTTTATCTAATTGTCAAGGGGAGTTGACTTTTAGGGGAGTTTTTACTCCTTAAGACTTTTGAGGATTAGTGATATGGGATTATCGCTAAGTTGATTGTTGAGTTTAGTATCATAGGGGAAATTAAGAGTTTCAAATGAAAGGTATGGGACTTTCATTAGAAGAAACTCTTGACCTTGATAGCCTCCTTGTTCTTTTGATGTGTGTCAAAAAGGGGGAGAATTATTGGAGAACCCAAGTTAGGTTATCGGGTTAACCTAAGCTAGGAAAGAATGTCAAGGAATGTTCAAGGAAGAACATTGGAATTCTTTTGATGTATGTCAAAAGGGGGAGAATTATTGGAGAACCCAAGTTAGGTTATCGGGTTAACCTAAGGGGAGAATGTCCAGAGAATGTTCAAGGAAAGAACATGGACATTGGAAGATGGTTGGGAAACCTAAGTTAGGTTATCGGGTTAACCTAACTTGATTATGAGTTTTGTCAAACATCAAAAAGGGGGAGATTGTTGGTGCAACCTTAGGTCAAGGTTGACCTGGTTGACCCGACTCGAGGTGACTTGACTCGAGTTGTATTTTGATGTTTGACTTGGGAAGATTGTCGGTGCAACCTTAGGTCAAGGTTGACCTAGTTAAGTTGCATGTTGATGTTTGACACTCGTGAGAGAATTCTATTCTTGATATGGGACAAGAATAGATGTTTGGGAGATTATTGGTGCAACCGTAGGTCAAGGTTGACCTGGTTGACCTGATTCGGGAAAAAGTCCAAGTATGGAGACTTGGCAACGGAAAAGTCCAAGCAGGGAGCTTGGCACTGGAAAAGTCCAAGTATGGAGACTTGGCACTGGAAAAGTCCAAGCAGGGAGCTTGGCACGAGGAAAAGTCCTAACTGGGATGTTAGGCAGTGTGGAAAGTCCTGGTGAGTAAAGCCAGGCAGTGGAAAAGTCCTAACTGGGATGTTAGGCAATGAGAAAGTCCTAACTGGGATGTTAGGCAGTGTGGAAAGTCCGTGAGTGAAGCTAGCAAGGGAAAGTCCTAACCGGGATGTTAGGCGGTTGGAAAGTCCTGGTGAGTGAAACGCAAGGAAAATCCAGATGGATCGAGGATGATCGGACTTCTGGTGAAAATGGATCGTGGATGATCGGACTTCGGTGTTGGAAAATCCAGATGGATCGGGATGATCGGACTTCTGGTGTTGGAAAGTCCAAGTAGGTCAAAGGGATTGACCGACACTTGGTGGGGAGTCTTAGCAGGTCAAGGGAGTGACGGATGCTAAGCATGATGAACCAATAGGTCAAGGTTGACCGGATATTGGTTTGGAAGTCTTGGGACTTGGTTTGGGCAAAATTAAGCTCGGATCGGTCACCGACCGATCCAGGATACTTGTTGCTTCGATCGGTCGGTGACCGATCGATATCAAATGACTCTTGTTCGATCGATCCGGGTGACCGATCGCCAGGCAACAGAGGCGAAAGAAAGAGGCCGATCGGTCCACGCATCGATCAGGTCTCCCGATCGCGGGGGACCGATCAGACGATGTCGCGAAGCACGGCCAGAGTTGGGATCGGTCCGTGGACCGATCGGTTGTCCTGATCGGTCCACGCATCAACGAGTACGCATGAGAGGTTTCGTGATCGATCGACGGTCCGGGGACCGACAAGACAGTCTCGATCGGTCCGTAGACCGATCGAGTTCTAACGCAACGCTAGTTTCTTCATTGCTTCGCAGGTATAAAGGGGCTGAGGGCTTCTACAGGGCGGCTTCTTCTTTTCTTCTTGAGCTTCTGCTCTTCGACTACTGAGCTGCTGGTGTGCTCTTGAGCTTTGCTGAGCTCTCATCGCTGCTGAAGCTCTGCGTGAGTTTCCTGCTGGTGTTCTAGCTGCTGGATCTGAGAAGCTGCTGCTTCATCAAGGTTCCAGTCGACAACAAGAGGCAAGCAAGTGTTTTACAATTTCTATTGTTCTTGTTTGTTGTCTCTATTGTTGTACTCCTTTGTTTGCTGTTGCAAAAGATTGTGGTGAGGTTTCTCCACCCACAAGGAGTATATTATTAGCCGGTTCTCCGGGGACTCATCCACCGACGGATTGAGAGGCTTCGTCCACCTTACGGACACGCCGAGGAGTAGGAGTATCATCTCCGAACCTCGTTACATCGACGCGTTGAGGTTTGATCTTCTTGTTTTCGTTTCCTTGTTTGTTTTTCCGCTGCGCTAACGAATTGTAGGAAGAAACGCGATCGATTTGGGGTCGGCTATTCACACCCCCCTCTCTAGCCGTACGAAGGATCCCAACAGTAATATCATTTCTCAACTTATCGGGCATATTGATTTATCGAGCTAAACCTCACCCTTTGATAAGTCAAAGAAATAAATATTAAATATACATGCTTGTTATTATATTAGGATTAAGAGCACACACTTCCATGATAACTAAGGTCTAGTTCTTTTACTAAGTCAGTACAAAAAGAACTTACCTAAATGATCCTACTCAATACACTTAAAGTGTATCAGTGTAATTTATTAGTCAAGATAAACTAATACTTAATTACACTACGTCAATTCTGATGGTTTGTTCCTTTCCATCTTAGTCGTGAGCAACTATTTATAATTTATAGAGAACCGACAACATGATCTTCTAAGTGTGACTCCACACTCCATGTTATCTACTATATAAATTAATTGAACAATTACATTTAACAAATAAATGTAAACATTTGACCAATGTGATTCTTTATTTCAAAATAAATGTGTACAAAAGCTAAACTTTTAAGTATACACCCCAATAATCTCCCACTTATACTAAAAGTCTAAGCTGCCATATCTGTTGCCATACATCTGATTCCCATCCCCTCCACATGCCGATTAAAAGCTTTCGCCGGAAGGGCCTTAGTGAAAGGATCTGCCAGGTTATCTGCTGATGCTATCTTGGCGACGACAACTTCTCCTGGCTTGACGATGTCTCGTATCAGGTGGTAACTTGTGCTCTATATGTTTACTTACCTTATGGGCTCATGGTTCCTTCGAGTTTGCAACTGCTCCACTATTATCACAATAAATTGTAACGATCTTGGGCAAACCAGGAATCACATCTAAGTCCATTAGAAAGTTCCTGAGCCATACAGCTTCTTTGGCTGCCGCATACTCAGCTTCCATGGTTGAGTCTGAGACGCATTTCTGCTTAACACTCCTCCATGCAATGGCTCCACCTCCTAAAGTAAACACATAGCCTGATGTAGACTTACTGTTGTCCCTATCTGATTGGAAGTCCGAATCCGTGTAACCCACAGGGAGTAAATCGTCTGCTTGGTAAACTAGCATATAATCTCTAGTCCTTCTCAGGTACTTTAATATATAATTTAATGCAGTCCAATGTCCTTTTCCAGGGTTACTTTGATATCTGCTAACCATGCCCACGGCAAAACAGATATCAGGTCTCGTACACAATATTGCATACATAAGGCTTCCTACAGTCGAAGCATAAGGAACTGCCTTCATGTCCTCAATCTCTTTTGATGTTTTTGGAGACATCTCTTTAGATAAGGCTACTCCATGCCTAAAAGGTAAGAAACCTTTCTTGGAGTTTTGCATGCTAAAACGAGCAAGGATTGTATCTATATATAAAGCTTGGGATAAGCACAACATTCTTTTCTTGCGATCCCTTATAACTTTGATCCCAAGGATGTGTGCACATTCTCCTAAGTCCTTCATATCAAATTGTTTGGACAACCATACCCTTACGTCCGATAATACCTTGACATTGTTGCCAATTAACGAAATATCATCTACGTATAGTACAAGAAATACCACCATGTTTCCGTTACACTTCTTGTATACACAAGACTCATCCGGACACTGAATAAATCCATGTGACTAGATTACTTTATTAAACTGGATGTTCCAAGATCTTGAAGCTTGCTTCAGTCCATAAATGGACCGATTAAGCTTGCACACTAGATGCTCTTTGCCATTTTCAATGAACCCTTCTGGTTGCTTCATATGGATGTTTTCTTCAAGACTTCCATTAAGGAAAGCTGTCTTGACATTCATTTGCCAAATCTCATAATCCATATGAGCGGCAATGGATAAGAGTATCCGAATAGACTTAAGCATAGCTACCGGAGAAAATGTCTCCTCATAATCGATTCCCTCTTTCTGAGTGTACCCCTTCGCAACAATCCTTGCTTTGAAGGTTTCTACCTTCCCATCTGTCTCTCTTTTCCTTTTATAGATCCACTTGCATCCAATGGCTTTTACACAATCAGGTGGTTCTACAAGCTCCTAAACCTTAGTAGAATTCATAGATTCTATTTCAGAATTCATTGCCTTTTGCCAAGATACTGCATCTATATCTTGGAGTGCTTCATCATATGTCCGGGGATCTGGTTCATGTTTTCCTGGGATCAAGTCTGAAGACTCACCCAAAAACATGAATCTCTCAGGTTGCCTTACAACCCTCCCACTACGACGAGGCACCGTTTGTGGTTGTGTATCATGTGTGACACGTGTTGCAGTCTCTTGTAGTACTTCATCTTGTACTGTTGGTACCGAAGTAGACGTGTCCTCTCTAAGTTCTTCTAGAATAATTTTACTACTGGGCTTGTGATTCATTATATAGTCTTCTTCTAAAAACTGGGCATTGGTGCTAACAATGACCTTCTATTCTTTAGGACTATAAAATAAACCGCCTTTCGTTCCTCTGGGATACCCCACAAACATACGAACTTCTGTACGAGATTCTAACTTATCAGCATCTTGTTTCAGCACATGTGCTGGACTACCCCAAATCCAAATATGTCTTAGACTGGGCTTCCGCCCATTCCATAATTCTGTGGGAGTAGAAGATACTGATTTAGAAGGTACTAAGTTCAGAATGTGCGCTGTTGTTTCCAGAGCGTATCCCCAAAACGAATTTGGTAATTCTGAATAACTCATCATCGATCTAACCATCTCCATAAGAGTCCTATTCCTTCGTTCTGCCACACCATTCTGTTGGGGTGTACCAGGTGCGGACAATTGGGATTGAATCCCGGCCTCTGATAAGTAATTCCTAAACTCTCCTAAGAGGTATTCGCCACCATGATCAGACCGTAGTGTCTTGATACTTTTACCTAAACGTTTCTCCACATCAGCCTTGTACTTTTTGAACTTATCAAAGCACTCAAACTTGCGGCGCAATAGGTAAATGTATCCATATCTTGAATAATCGTCTATAAAAGAGATAAAATATTCAAAGCCACCTCTAGCCTGGATAGACATAGGACCACACAAATCAGAATGAACCAATTCTAACGCTTATTTGGCTCTATACCCCTTGGCCTTAAAAGGTCTCTTGGTCATCTTACCTTCCAAGCAGGATTCACACGTTGGAAAGTTTTCCAACTCTAATGGACCCAAGAGTCCATCGGCTACAAGCCTTTGAATCCTATTTAAGTTAATATGACCAAGCCTTAGATGCCAAAGATGTGTTTGGTTCATTTCCGAAGTTCTTTTCTCTTATTAGAGTTAGAAGATGTGTTATTAATTTTCATATTTTGCTTTATGGGAGAAATTAGATTTAAAGTATATAAATTGCCAACCAATACACCAGAACAGATAATCAATTTATTTCTCTTTATAACCACATTGTTACTAAGTGAAACTGAATATCCATCCAAATACAGTTTAGAAACTGAAATTAAATTCTTTCTAAAACTGGGTACATAAAGACAATTCCTTAAAACCATTTTCCTATTCCTATCAAATGATAAGTAGACGTCTCCCACTGCAACAGCCGCCACCTTAGTAGCATTGCCCATGTAGACAATTATCTCTCTATCAAATAGTCGTCGGATTTCCTGGAACCCCTGCAAAGAATTACAGACATGATTAGTGGCTCCCGTATCTACACACCAGGTGCTGATAGATAACACCGCTAAATATGTTTCAACTACTAGAGTATGAGATATACCTTTATTGTTCTGTTTCCTACGAGGACAGTCCGCCTTAATGTCCAAGTCCTATTTCCAATCATTACAATTGGGACTACTAAGTCTTTTCTATAGTATAACAACTAGGGAATTGACAAACATTTTAAATCCTAAGAATCACAAAAATATTTGGGCAAGATCAATTCTTTAAAATCCCTATGAATTTTGTATGGCACGATAGTGTGGACGTATACAAAATCAAAGAGGAGATTTTATCCATTAATTTTTTTATCTCGTCAACTTTACTTTATGACAAATAAAATTAATAGTTGATCTGTCTTTGATCAAATATTTGGTCAAAACTTTTTGAATTTAAAATAACATTGATTCCTCAAACAATATTATTTAAATTCACCAACACCTCAAACACCATGAATTTTGCATGCCACGATAGTGTAGACGTATACAAAATTTAAACATTTGTAAGAGGAGGGTTTTACCCATTAATTATCTTGTCAATAAATCTTTATGACAAAATAAAATTACCTCAAACACCGTGAATTTTGTATGCCACGATAGTGTGGACGTATACAAAATCAAACATTTGTAAGAGGAGTTTTTAATTTTATTATCTTGTCAACCTATTTATTTGACAAATTAATAGTTGGTTTTCTTTGGTCACACAAATAATAGTAGTGACTCCGATGGGGAGGATACTATTAGATGTGCCTAAGTGTATACCATTATTTGACACTAAGTCCATTAATAAGATTGTGCCCCTTCCGATGGGGAAGATCACACGCTCTTAATTAACTTCCTATAGTCATCCAAAATGGAAGTTTAAGCTAGTGATCCGCAAACAAGCTCATCCGATATGGGGGAAGGCACTCAGAGCCAACGCGCAAGCTTATTGCATCACTTATAAACCAGTAATGGAGACTGTGGAATTTATTTAAAAATAAATCCCTCTCCCACTTAGTTATTTAAAGTGAGGAATTTTGACTATGCTAGCCTACTTAGCATGCATACTAACATGCACACACAACAGAACATAAAAAGCAATAAATAGAAAAACTAATTTTCAACTATTATGTCTTTTATCTATTGTTGTCCTCCGTGTGTCGCCAACCCTAGCTGCTGCCATCTTTGGCCACCGCCACCAGGTCTAGTTGTCGCATCCATCTTGCTCCTTGTTCCGCTGCGCCGATGGTCCTCCAAAGGTTCCACACCTTGCAAGATTCGATCCGCGACATAAATATAATTTTATATTTTTTGATCCTATATTCCTCGAAGGAATGTACATGTAAATTAGATTGAACATAAAATAAAATTTACATTCATCGATCCTATATTCCATAAAAGGAATGTACATGTATCTAGATCAAAAAATAAAATCCTAATAAAACTAAATACAGCTCCTGCTGTATTTCATAATACAATCATGCACACATAATAAATGCCCTTGACATGTCCAAGAGTCCAATCACACACATAATAACTATAAGCCATAATAGTTGGATCCTGCATCCACAAAGTTAGCACATCCAACTATTATCCTGCCTAAATTATAATTAAACTAATACCAAATACACAGAGGCAAAACCCTAGCTCTGATACCAATTGATGGTTGCTACTCGGAAAATCCAATGGCTCCACTGTACAAAAATTTTGTACGTGATCTGAACCTTTCCTAGCTACCATGTGTTCTTTTAAGTTAAACTTGTATCTCCTACGGAACTTAACACGTTTGATTCCAAGTTTAACTTATATGTTCTTTTAAGTTTAGATTTGGATCTCCTGCGGAACTTAACACGTTTGATCCAAATCACCTAGGTTATAAATTCAATTAAATATTAGTTTCCAAAATTGGCTTCCAGTACTACATGGCGAGGCACTTGGCATTCTTGGATATGGGAGCAACCACCACCGACTAGACAAAGCCTTTTAAGGAAAGTTAATATTTAATTTCCT
The DNA here is from genome assembly GCF_018446385.1 of Zingiber officinale. Taxonomy (NCBI): domain Eukaryota; kingdom Viridiplantae; phylum Streptophyta; class Magnoliopsida; order Zingiberales; family Zingiberaceae; genus Zingiber; species Zingiber officinale. Next base: position 46,667,703 of record NC_056007.1, on the reverse strand, counting down.
TATATAACTCTAGGTTAACCAAAAGGAACAATCAAATCAAAAGGAAAAAGAAAAAGAACACAACATCGAAAATAAATTCGAAAAACAAGAATCGAATGTCTCTTGTATTTGGTATTTATACAAAGAAAAATTAACTAGTATGATGCGGAAATTAAATACTAGTTATACCTCTTCCTTGTATGCTAAAAACTTCGAGATCTTCTGCCGTATCCCTCGCCTCCTCTTGGACGTCGTGTGGGCGACAATCCTCCAAGACGAACACCACCCGGAAAACTTCTCCTCCTTCTCAAGAATTCGGCCACCACCACCACAAAAGAGCAAAACAGAGCAAAGGGAAGAGAGGGAGAGGGGTCGGCCACTTGATGATCTCCAACAACACAATATCAATTGTTATGTTTTTCAAGGCCTCCCCTTTCCCCCTTTTTATATTAGTTTCCCAACGGAAAATTATGGAAAGAGTTTTATAAAAATTAGACTCATTCCTATTTCCTTTTAATTTTTTCTTTTTCTTTCCTTTTAATTAATCAATCCTAGATTGATTTATTAATTAAACAACTATTTGTTGATGTTTAATTATTTGACCGGCCTCTTGCTTGGGCACCAAGCAAGGTGGCCGGCCACTTATTAAAAGGGAAAGAAAGAAAAAAAATTTATAAAATTTTAAAAGAAGAAAACTTCTAATAAAATTTTACAAACTCTCTCTTTTTCTAATGTAGATATTAAAAGGAAAGTTTTAAAATTTAAAACCAAGTTTTAAAATTTAAAATATCTCTAATAATATTTCTTTTTAAAAGAAAGTTTTATAAATTTTACAACTCTCTTTTAAAACCTTGTGGCCTAATTTAAATTAGGAAAATTTTATAAATTTTTGAAATCTCTCTTTTTACAAATTGTAAATATCTGAGGAAATTTAAAAATTCAAAAACAACCTTCCTAATTTAAATATTACGGCCGGCCCCTTTGCCCAAGGCAAGGGCCGGATACTTCTAGAGAATATGTGGTCGGCCATTGCTTGGTCACCAAGCAATGAACCGGCCCCTTCTTGGACACCAAGATAGGCTTTTCTTTGGATGGACTTGAGGTTTTATTGAGGCTACAACAGGGACCTAGAGGATAAATTGGTTTTGGCCTTCCGATGAGCTCGAGTATCCCGTGCTCGCCCCGAACACACAACTCAAGTTCATCGATAATAACTCATTCCACTAGAGAGTTATTACCGCACTACCACACTAATCCCAAATTACATTATGGGCTCCTTCTTATCATGAGTGTGTTAATCTCCCTGTGTTTAAGATTATGAGTGTCCACTAATTAAGTGAGTTACTGACAACTCATTTAATTAATATCTAGCTCCAAGAGTAGTACCACTCAACTTTATTGTCATGTTGGACTAGGTCCACCTGCAGGGTTTAACATGGCAATCCTTATGAGCTCCTCTTGGGGACATTCTCAACCTAGATAACTAGGACACAGATTCCTTCTATAATCAACAACACATATTATAAGTAATATCATTTCCCAACTTATCGGGCATATTGATTTATTGAGCTAAACCTCACCCTTTGATAAGTCAAAGAAATAAATATTAAATATACATGCTTGTTATTATATTAGGATTAAGAGCACACACTTCCATGATAACTAAGGTCTAGTTCTTTTACTAAGTCAGTACAAAAATAACTTACCTAAATGATCCTACTCAATACACTTAAAGTGTATCAGTGTAATTTATTAGTCAAGATAAACTAATACTTAATTACACTACGTCTATTCTGATGGTTTGTTCCTTTCCATCTTAGTCGTGAGCAACTGTTTATAATTTATAGAGAACCGACAACATGATCTTCTAAGTGTCACTCCATACTCCATGTTATCTACTATATAAATTAATTGAACAATTACATTAAACAAATAAATGTAAACATTTGACCAATGTGATTCTTTATTTCAAAATAAATGTGTACAAAAGCTAAACTTTTAATTATAAACCCCAACAAAAGGAAGATTTTAATTTTTGATAAAACTTTCCTTTTTGTAACCATCCTCATGATTTAAAAGAGTGTTTTAAAATTAAATCTTTCCTTTTATTGTTTTTACAAAAGATTAAGAAAACATTTGATATCTTTCCTTATTTGTAGATTGAAAGGAAGATTTTAATTTTAGAGAAAACTTTCCTTTTTGTAAATCATCCATATGCTTTAATAGAGAGATTTTAATTTATAAAAATTTCCTTTTATGACCAACCATGAACGGAATTTTCAAAAGAGAAATTTTTTTTTTTAAATTTTCGAAAACAAATTAGGAAGTTTTAATTTTGTGTTTAAAACTTTCCTTGTTTGGAGGCATTAACTTGGTAGGTCATATATAGTTTGAAAGTGAAATTTTATTAAACTTTCCTTTCATTAGCAAAGATAATAAGGAAGTTTTAATAAAACTTTCCTTATTTGCCAAGATCAAGGAATATAAAAGAGAGGGTAGAGATGCCTCACCTCATAACAATTTCTCTTCTATTATTCCTCTCTTCCTTAGTTGGTGGTCGGCCCCTCTCTTTCTCTCCCTCTCCTATTCTTCTTCCTTGGCTGGTGCCATCTTCATCTCAAGGAGCTTAGTTGGTGATCGGATCTTGCTTAAGAAAGAAGGAGAGATAGGAGGTCTTGTTTCTTAGCATCCCTTGGAGCTTGGTGGTGGCCGAGCCTAATCTTCACTTGGAGTTCTTGTGGTGGCCGAAACTTGCTTGGAGAAGAAGGAAGCTTGGGTGGTCCTCATCTCGGTAGATCGTCGCCCACACGACGTCCGAGATAAGAAGAGAAATATGATAGAAGATCAAGAGGTTGTCACTTACAAAGAAAGGTATAACTAGTAATTCTATTCCGCATCATACTAGTTTTTCTTTGTATAGATTCTGAAATACCAAACACAAGAGGCATATGATTCTAGGTTTCAAATTTGTGATTTGAGTTAGTGTTCTCTTGTTTTTTTCGATCTTGTGATTCGATTGTTCCTTTTGGTTAAACCTAGGATTACTATAATGAAATTAAATATTAAATTTCGTTGAAAGACTTTGTCTAGGAAGTGGTGGATGCTCCCATACCCAAGAAGTCCTACTGTCTCGCCATGTTTAACCTGGAAGCCGATCTCTGAAATTAATATTTAATTGAATTTGTAACATGGGTGGATTTGGATCAATAATGTTAAGTATCATTTGCAATCCAAGTCTAAACCTCTAAGAACAGATAAGTTAAATTTGGAATCAATAATGTTAAGTTCCATTTGCGATTCCTAATTTAATTTCTAAAGAACACAATAGGTTGTTAGGAATGGTTCAGGACTTGTACAAAATTTTGTATAGGGGAACCGATACAATATTCCGAGTATCAACCAACAATTGGTATCAGAGTTAGGGTTTGCCTCTGTGTGTTTGATATTTAGTTTAATTATGCACATGTCATACATTATTTAGGTAGGATAATAGTAGGATGTGCTAACTCTATAGTTGCAAGCTCCAACTATTATGGCTTATAGATATTGTGTGTGATTGGACCCTTGGATATGTCAAGGGCATTTTTGTGTGTGCATGATTTTATGTATTAAATACAGCTAGAGCTGTATTAGTTTCAGGATTTTACATTTTTGTTTCGATCTAGATTACATGTATATTCCTTTGTGAAATATAGGATCGATATATGTAAAATTCTATTTTTGTCGCGGATTATATCTTTGCAAGGCATGGTACTTTTTGAGGACCAGAGACGCAGAGATAGATGCGGTGACTAGACCCGATTGTGGTGGCCAAAAATGGCAGTAGCTAGGATTGGCAGTACACGAAGGACAGTGATCGAAAAGGCCATAATAGTTGGAATATTAATTTTTATATTTATTGCTTTTATTTACTGTGATGTGTGTGATGTGTGCTTGCATAGTTAAAATTCCTCACCTTAAATAACTAAGTGGTTGAGGGATTAGTAAATAAATTCCACGGTCTCCATTACTGGTTTGTAAGTGATGCAACAAACTTTCTTGTTGGCTTCGAGTGCCTCCCTCCACAACAGATGAGTTTGTTTGCGGATCACTAGATCAAACTTCCTTTATGGATGGTTATAGGAAATTATTTAGGATGTGTGTGATCTTCTCCAACTGAAGGGGCACAATTCTATTTAATGGACTAAGTATCAAGTAATGGTATACACTTAGGCACATTTAATAGTATCCTCCCCAACGGAGTCACTGCTATTATTTGTGTGACCAAAGGAAAACCAACTATTAATTTTATTTGTCATAAAGTTAGGATGACAAGATAATAAAATTAATGAGTAAGACCCTCCTCTTACAAATGATGAATTTGTATACGTCCACACTAACGTGGCATGCAAAATTCACGGTGTTGTGAGATGTTGGTAAATTTAAATAGTATTGTTTGAGGAATCAATATTATTCTAAATTTAGAGTCTTGACTAAAAGTTTATTTTGTGATTCTTAGGATGGCTTTTAACCCACTAGCTATTATACTGAAAGAGAACAAACTTACTGGTCCCAACTATATAGATTGGAAAAGAAACCTGGACATTGTCCTAACTGCCGAAGGCTATAAGTTTGTACTATTAGAGACCTGCCCTGATGCACCTAATAGCGATTCTAGTGAAGAGGAGATTGAGTATCATAAGAAATGGGTAAAAGTAGATGAGATGATGCGGTGTTACATTTTGGCTTCAATGTCAAATGTGCTGCAACATCAGCATCAGGACTTACCAACTGCTTATGATATGATGAACAATCTCAAAGAACTCTTCAGATACCATAATCGGGCTGCTAGGCAAGAGGCAATGAGAAAATTAATGACAGCCACCATGTCAACGGGGACACCCGTAAGGGATCATATCCTAAAGATGATAGCTTATTTAAACGAAATACAGATCCTTGGAGCTAAAATCGATGGGTAAACCCAGATCGATATTATTCTCCAAATGCTACCCAGAAGTTTTGAGCAGTTCCGCCTGAACTATAACATGAACAAAAGGGCTTATACGTTGGTGGAACTTCTGATAGAACTTCAGGCAGCAGAAGGTATATTTCGTCATAGTTCTCATATTCACTTTGCTAAAAATGTTTCTACTTCTAAGTCGAAAGGCAAGAAGAAGAAGAAACAGGCTGGCTCAGCAAAGAAGGTGAAAAGATCTCTAGGTACTGGACCTAAAGCTGGAGTGAAGAAGTCAAAGGGCAAGTGCTTCATCTGCAAGCAGTCGGGATATTGGAAGGTAGACTGCCCTCGTAGAAATCAAAATAATAGAGGTATATCTTATTCTCTTGTAGTTGAAACATGTTTAGAGGTGTTATCTACCAGTACCTGGTGTGTAGATATTGGAGCCACTAATCATATCTACAATACATTGCAGGGGTTCTAGGAAACCCAATGACTATATGAGGGAGAGATAATGGTCTACATGGGCAATGCTACGAAAGTGGCGGCTGTTGTAGTGGGAGACGTCTACTTATCATTTGATAGGAATAGATGTTTGATTTTGAGAAATTATCTTTATATACCAACTTTTAGAAAGAATTTAATTTCAGTTTCTAAATTGTTTGTGGATGGATATTCTATTTCTTTTGATGACAAAGTAGTTATCAAAAAGAATAGGGTTATTATCTGTTCTGGTACATTAGTAGGCAACTTGTATACTCTAAATCCAATTTCTCCCATAAAACAACAAATGGAAATTAATAACACATCTTCTAATTCTAATAAGAGAAAGGAACCTTCGGAAATGAACCAAACATATTTTTGGCATCTAAGGCTTGATCATATTAACTTAAGTAGGATTCAAAGGCTAATAGCCGATGGACTCTTGGGTTCATTAGTGTTGGAAAACTTTTCAACTCGTAAATCTTGCTTGGAAGGTAAAATGACCAAGAGACCTTTTAAGGTCAAGGGGTATAGAGCCAAAGATGCGTTAGAACTAGTTCATTCTAATTTGTGTGGTCCTATGTCTATCCAGGCAAGAGATGGTTACGAATATTTTGTCTCTTTTATAGACAATTATTCGAGATACGGATACATTTACTTTATGTGTCGCAAGTCTGAGTGCTTTGAAAAGTTCAAAGAGTACAGGGCTGATGTGGAGAAACATCATGGTAAAAGTATCAAGACACTACGGTCTGATCATGTTGGCGAATACCACTTTGGAGAGTTTAGGAATTACTTATCAGAGGCTGGGATTCAATCCCAATTGTCTGCACCTGGTACATCCCAATAGAATGGTGTGGTGAAACGAAGGAATAGGACTCTTATGGAAATAGTTAGATCGATAATGACTTATTTAGAATTACCAAATTCATTTTGGAGATATGCTCTGGAAATAGCAGTGTACATTCTGAATATGGTACCTTCTAAATTAGTACCCTCTACTCCCATGGAATTATAGAATGGGCGTAAGCCTAGTCTGAGTCATATCCCGATATGGGGTAGTCCAGCACATGTGCTGAAGGGAGATAATGACAAGTTGGAATCACGTACAGAATTTGTCTGTTTATGGGATATCCTAAGGGAATGAAAAGTTGTTTGTTTTATAATCCTAAAAATCAGAAGATCATTGTAAGCACCAATGCTCGATTTTTAGAAGAAGATTATGTAATGAACCATAAGCCCATGAGTGAAATTGTTCTAGAAGAAATTAGAGAGGGCACGTTTACTTTAATACCAACAGTACAAGATGAAATATCACAAGAAGCTGCAACACGTATCACAAATGATACACAACCACAGACAGTGCCTCGTCGTAGTGGGAGGGTTATGAGGCAACCTGAGAGATTCATGTTTTTGGGAGAGTCTTCGGACTTGATCCCTGGTAAGCATGAACCTGATCCCCGGGCATATGACAAAGCACTCCAAGATAAAGATGCAGTATCTTGGCAAAGAGCGATGAACTCTGAAATAGAATATATGTATTCTAATAAAGTCTGGGAGCTTGTAGAACCATCAGATAGTGTAAAAGCTATTGGATGTAAATGGATCTACAAAAGGAAAAGAGGAATAGATGGGAAGATGGAAACCTTCAAAGCAAGGTTTGTTACGAAGGGGTATACTCAGAAAGAGGGAATCAATTATGAGGAAACATTTTCACCAGTAGAAATGTTTAAATCTATTCAGATACTCTTATCTATTACTGCTCATATGGATTATGAGGTTTGGCAAATGGATGTCAAGACAGCTTTCCTTAATGGAAGTCTTGAAGAAAACATCCATATGAAGCAACCAGAGGGGTTCATTGAAAAAGGCAAAGAGTATTTAGTGTACAAGCTAAATCGGTCTATTTATGGATTAAAGCAAGCTTCAAGGTATTGGAACATCCGTTTTAATGAAGTAATCCAGTCGTATGGATTTATTCAATGTCCGGATGAGTCTTGTGTATACAAGAAGTGTGATGGAAACATAGTGGCATTTCTTGTACTATACATAGATGACATTTTGTTAGTTGGAAACAATATCAAAGTTTTGTCGGAAGTAAGGGTATGGTTGTCCAAGCAATTCGATATGAAGGAATTAGGAGAATGCGCACATATTCTTGAGATCAAAGTAATAAGGGATCGTAAGAAAAGGATGTTGTGCTTGTCCCAAGCTATATATATCGATACAATCCTTGCTCATTTTAGCATGCAAGACTCCAAGAAAGGTTTTCTACCTTTTAGGCATGGAGTAGCTTTATCTAAAGAGATGTCTCCGAAGAAATCAAAAGAGATAGAGGACATGAAGGCAGTTCCTTATACTTCGTCTGTTGGAAGCCTAATGTATGTTATGCTGTATACGAGACCAGGTATCTATTTTGTCGTGGGCATGGTTAGCAGATATTAAAGTAACCCTGGACAAGGACATTGGACTGTTGTAAAGCATATATTAAAGTACCTGAGAAGGACTAGAGATTATATGCTAGTTTACCAAGCAGATGATTTGCTCCCTATGGATTACACGGATTCTGACTTCCAATCAGATAGGGACAATAGTAAATCTACATCAGGCTATGTGTTTACTTTAGGAGGTGGAGTCATTGTATCGAGGAGTGTTAAGCAGAAATACGTTTCAGACTCAACAATGGAAGCTGAGTATGTGGCAGCCTCTGAGGCAGCTAAAGAAGCTGTATGACTTAAGAACTTCTTAATGGACTTAGATGTGATTCCTGGTTTGCCCAAAATCATCACAATTTATTGTGATAATAGCGGTACAGTAGCAAACTCGAAGGAACCACAAGCCCATAAGGCAAGTAAACACATAGAGCGAAAGTACCACCTGATACGAGACATCGTAAAGCGAGGAGAAGTTATTGTCGCCAAGATTATATCAGCAGATAACCTAGCAGATCCTTTCACTAAGGCCCTTAAAGCGAAAGTTTTCGATCGGCATGTTGAAGGAATGGAAATCAGATGTATGGTAGCATTTAAGATAGCATAGTCTTTTAGTATAAGTGCGAGATTGTTAGAGTGTATACTAAAAGCCAAGTTTTTTGTAAACATTTACTTTTGAAATAAAGAATCACATTGGTCAAATGTCTACATTTATATGCTAAGTGTAGTTGTTCAATTAATTTATATTGTAGCTAACATGGTGTGTGGTGTCACACATAGAAGATCATGTTATCAATTCCTTATAAATTATAAATAGTAGCTCACGACTAAGATGGAAAGGAACAAACCATAGGAATAGTCGTAGTGTAATTTGGTATTAGTTTATCTTAACTATAAAATTACACTAGTACACTCTGAGTATATTGAGCAGGACCATTTAAGGTAAGTTCTTTTTATACTGACTGCATAAAAGAACAAGACCTTTGTTATTATGGAAGTGTGTGCTCTTAATCCTGATATAATAACAAGCACATATATCTAGTATTTATTTCTTTGACTTATCAAACGGTGCGATTTAGTTCGATAAATCAATAGGCCCGATAAGTTGGGAAATGATATTATTTATAGTGTGTGTTGTTGATTATAGAAGGAAACTGTGTCCTAGTAATCTAGGTTGATGATGTCCCCAAGAGGAGCTCATAAGGATTGTCATGTAAACCCTGTAGATGGACTTAGTCTGACATGATGATAAGGTTGAGTGGCACTACTCTTGGAGCTAGATATTAATTAAGTGAGTTGTTAGTAACTCATTTAATTAGTGGACATTCTATATCTTAAACACAGGGAGACTAACACACTCATGATAAGAAGGAGCCCAAAATGTAATTTGGGATTAGTGCGGTAGTTCAATAATAATTCTTTAGTGGTATGAATTATTGATGAAATTAAGTTGGGTGTTCGGGGCGAACACGGGAAGCTTAATTTCATCGGGAGACCAAAACCAATTCCTCCACTCGGTCCCTATCGTAGCCTCTTATTTATAAAGTATTATACCCAGCCATACCCATCTTCATACCCACCTTAAGGTGGTCAACCAAGCCTTGGGCTGGCCAAACCAAGGTGAGTTGGTTTCATTAGGTGGTCGGCCCTAGCTTAAACCCAAGCTTGGTGTGGCCGGCCACAATAAATTAAAAGGTTTTTATTTTTTAAAATCTTTCTTATGTGGAAGCCATGGTTTTAAAAGAGAGTTTAAAATTTAAATCTTTCCTTTTATAGTTTTCTATAAAAGATTAAGTGAAAGGTTTGATATCTTTCCTTATTTGTAGTTAAAAGGAAGATTTTAATTTTTGATAAAACTTTCCTTTTTGTAACCATCCTCATGATTTAAAAGAGAGTTTTAAAATTAAATCTTTTCTTTTATAGTTTCTACAAAAGATTAAGAAAAGATTTGATATCTTTCCTTATTTGTAGATTGAAAGGAAGATTTTAATTTTAGAGAAAACTTTCCTTTTTGTAAATCATCCACATGTTTTAATAGAGAGATTTTAATTTATAAAAGTTTCCTTTTATGACCAACCATGAAGGGAATTTTCAAAAGAGAAATTTTTATTTAAAAATTTCCGGAAACAAATTAGGAAGTTTTAATTTTGTGTTTAAAACTTTCCTTATTTGGAGGGATTAAGGTGGTCGGCCATATATAGTGTGAAAGGGAAATTTTATTAATCTTTCCTTTCATTAGTAAAGATAATAAGGAAGTTTTAATAAAACTTTCCTTATTTGCCAAGACCAAGAAATATAAAAGAGATGGTAGAGGTGTCTCATCTCATAACAATATCTCTTCTATTATTCCTCTCTTCCTTCGTTGGTGGTCGGCCCTTCTCTTTCTCTCCCTCTCCTATTCTTCTTCCTTGGCCGACGGCATTTTCATCTCAAGGAGCTTGGTTAGTGGCCGGATCTTGCTTAAGGAAGAAGGATAGATAGGAGGCCTTGTTTCTTAGCACCCCTTGGAGCTTGGTGGTGGTCGAACCTCATCTTCTCTTGGAGTTATTGTGGTGGCCGAAACTTGCTTGGAGAAGAAGGAAGCTTGGGTGGTTCTCATCTCGGTAGATCGTCGTCCACACAACATCCGAGATAAGAAGAGAAATACGATAGAAGATCAAGAGGTTGTTGCTTACAAAGAAAGGTGTAACGACCCGCCTCCTACTAGCTAGGCTGCGAAGCCGATCGCTACATTATGCTGTGCTGGACTATTAATGCGGAATGAAAACTGGCTAATTTAAAATTTTACTGAACTAAATGTTGTAAAGTTTAACTTAGTGTTCTAGGTGTACCTAGGAGTTGTACACATGCTAGGGGAGGCGTTTACAACTGATAATAAACTTCGGATCGATCCACAGACCGATCTACTGATACTGGCACGATAGGAAACTCCGGATCGTTCAACCGACCGATCCATAAACTACACTGCAATCCTGTACGCTGCTGGATCGGTCTGCCGACCGATCCAGCCGGTCCCTGATCGGTCAATGAGACCGATCAGTGGCTTACTGATCGGTCTACTGACCGATCAGTGAGCCATTTTTTTCGTGACCCAGCTCCTGATCGATCCACGGATCAATCAGGGAATGAACAGAAAGCTTCTGTTTGCAGAAACCAGGTCCCTGATCGGTCTACCGACCGATCAGAGACTCCCTGATCGGTCTGTTGACCGATCAGGGGTTTCTGATTTCGTATCAGGCCCCTGATATCAGCACTGATGCGTGCCAAAGTCATTACACAACACTATAAAAGCTAAGAGAAACATTCTACTAGGTAATGGCTAACATACTAAACATGATTAAGGCATAGAATACTAATTCATGGCATGTAAACATATGGAAACCAAAACTAACAAGGTTTTAAACTGTTCTCTTGCTAACTAACAGAAACATAAGATAACGCTTGCTATAAGTACTAATGCATACTGAACACGTTCTAATGCATAATAAAATAAAACTAGATCCCTAGGATCTTTATTCCAGTTCCTTCCACACACATCTTGATCTGCATTGACCTCCAGCCTCCATTGCTAGTCCATTTTCCTTTTACCTGTATCTGCAGTATAAGGAAAATAGTATCTGTAAGCTAAAAGCTTAGTAAGAAACCAGCTACCTCACTAAAACATGCATACGATGCAAATATGATTTTAAATCATGCTGTTTGAAAGGATATGCTAAGTATACTGAATAAACTAAACATGGCATGGCATATAAGCATACAATCATGGCATATCTAAAGTTGAACATGATATCAATCACATGGTATCAATGAAGAACTAAGCTGATACTAAAACCGAGCTAAGCTAATACTGAGCTACTGCTAGGACTGTACTGAATTCACGAACTAATTTGTGAAAGGTTGAAAACCATATACATATAGTAAGTGAAAATACTAAACATGCTGCTGATGGGCCCTGGCAACTGTACTTGCTGTGCGCGCATCCCTAACTAGACCCGGGATTGCAAGTTCCGAATCTAGTAGGGTTTACTAGGTTAGCTAAACCTAGGGACGACTATGGGAGCCCAACCCAATGGATATCTAATCCAGTACAGTGCCACTGAAAAGTAAAATATTTTGCTGAATCTAGGTTATCTGAACCTAGAACTAGGTTGTCTGAACCTAGAGGCGACTGTGGGAGCCCACCCATTTGGACATCTAGTCTCGTAAAAGCTGAAATAAAAATTGATCATGCTAATTAACATGTTCTATGGCATTTAACTAAATGCCCACTGTATCATAAGGCTGTGCTAGGCATTTTGTAGAGCATTTGGCACTCTCTAACTCTCCTCTCGATCAGGGAGACCACCTCTAGGCACCCAGCAGCGTCTAAACCCCTATCTACAAAGGATATACGTGCTCGGCCCATCTAGAGATGCTCACTAATCCCTAAATCTGTGAGAAGAGTTAAACTACACACTATATGCTGACAAAATTCAATAAAACTAATCTAATGCATAACGGAAAATACACGAGAGCTACTTATACTGCAGGTGAGGAGTTTCTTACCTTGTGTGCTAGATTTCTTACAAATATAATCGCTAGAAATTCCGGTGGAGACGACTTCTCGACGATTCGCTCGCGTCCACGTGCTCTACTCGCGGAGGGGAACGTCCTTGTGCTGAAATCGTCGCCGGAAAGTGACCTTGGGACCCTAGGGATGGAACCCTAGTTCTTCCCTTGTTGTGGCGCCGAGAGAAGGAGAGGGGAGAGGGGTTGGCGTCGGCGTGAGGGTTTTGGAGAGGGGTTGCCGAACCAAGTTCTAAAAATAAACCAACCCCAACTTAAATTTCCTATTTATACTAAGTAATTAATTCGGCCAAACCAATTATAAATATAATTGATTCCCTTTCCTTTCAATTACTAAGGCTAACTAAAGGTTTAGCGGACCCGAGAGGTCCCGGGTTCGATTCCCGCTTAAGCCATTTTACTTTTCTAATAATTTTTGCTACTTCCGCTACTCGGAAAATTCCGGAAAAATATCTAATAATTCCAGAAAAATCATAGAATATTCCAAAAATAGGTTTGAGAATTTTTGGGTGTTACAAAAGGTATAACTAGTATTTATATTCTGCATCATACTAGGTTTTTTGTATAGATTTTGAAATACCGAACACAAGAGGCATATGATTCTAGGTTTCGAATTTGTGATTTGAGTTTGTGTTCTTTTGTTTTTTTTCGATCTTGTGATTCGATTGTTCCTTTTGGTTAAACCTAGGGTTACTATAAGGAAATTAAATATTAAATTTCGTTGAAAGGCTTTATCTAGGAAGTGGTGGATGCTCCCATACCCAAGAAAGCCTAGTGTCTCGCCATGTTTAACCTGGAAGCCAATCTCTGAAATTAATATTTAATTAAATTTGTAACATGGGTGGATTTGGATCAATAATGTTAAGTATCGTTTGTGATCCAAGTCTAAACCTTTAAGAACAGATAAGTTAAATTTGGAATCAATAATGTTAAGTTCCGTTTGTGATTCCTAATTTAACTTCTAAAGAACACAATAGGTTGTTAGGAATGGTTCAGGACTTATACAAAATTTTTGTACAGGGGAATCGGTATGATATTCTGAGTATCAACCAACAGGATTTACCTAACTTGGCATGAGATAATTTACTAAGTTATGTAGTTTATCTATATGAGAAGAACTTACAGTAGGGTTAGGCCCTTCAAAAACATATACTGATCCATGACTTCTCTCGGACACTATTTCTGACTCGCTCTCAGTTTCAGATTCGTCGACTTATTCTCAGGTCGTAAGTGCGAGGAAGCTCGTCTACTCGACATCTTCATCAGAATCTTCTGAAGAGAATTCATCCCATGTCACCTGTAGTGACTTCTTCTTCCATTGCTTCTTTGTTTTCTTCTAGTTCGGACGGTTGCCTTTGATGTGTCCCTTTTGGTTGCAACCATAGCACGTTACTTCGGACTTGACTTTGGGATCCGGTTGCGCTGTCTTTGACTGTATCACCTTCTTGATGTCCTTTTTAGTGAATCATTTCTTCTTCTTGTAGAGTTTTCATACAAGATTGACGAGCTCGGTAGTGATCTCGTCGTCGTCATCTTCTGAGTCCAGTTCATCTTCAGACTCAGGTTCGGTCTAGCTCTTGGTTTTGGGTTCCCGCATTCTACTTGTTCTTGTAATCAAAGCAATACTTTTCTCGATCCGAGTAGTATTAATTTGTTCATAAAGCTTGAATTCGGAAAATAATTCATCTAATTTTATTAAGGAAAGATCCTTGGATACTTTGTAAGCATCTACCATAGATGCCCACAAAGTGTTCCTCAAAAATGCATTGAGCGCGCGATTTTCCACCTTCTAACCGATTGCGTTGAGGCCGTTGAACAAGTCTTGAATCCGTGTCTGAAGTTGGCTTGCCGATTCACCATCCTGCATTTTTATGTTATACAATTTATTTAATATCAAATCACGTTTTCTTACCTTCGTGTCGGAAGTTCCCTCGTGCAGCTTGATCAACTTTTCCCACAACTCCTTTGCGCTTGAGAATGGGCTAACTCGATTCAGCTCTTCTTTTGTCAGACCGCATTGTAGAGTCTAAGTAGCTTTGGCGTCAACTTCGATCTTCTTTCTAGTTGGTGCATCCCATTTGTCGTACGGGATGAGGACTCCATCTTCGGTGGGATATGTGAATCCTGTCTTGATGATTAAAGTCTTCGCCGGAGAAGAGGAGAGGGTGTGCAATGCTATAACCATCTTGGTGGGTCATTAAGGAAATCTTGCACACAATTAGAAAAAATAGAAACTTGTCCCAAGACTTAGTCTTGGATTAGTAGTGTGGGATAAAAAATTTAAATAAACGAACTCGAGTGGTTTGCACCAGTTTCGAGAAGGAAGAAATCTTGATTGCGATAAAACTAATCGGAATGAGGCAATTATACTGATTTCGATCGACTCTAAAAAAATAAAAGACTAATACCATGAAAAAAATTGCCCGAATGGTGGTTTCACCGATTCGAAGCGACCCCGCTCTGATACCAATTGTAGGATCATTGCGCTAGAGGGGGGGAGAATAGCGCTCGTGGCTTTCACATTCATTTTAAAAGTTAAGTAAAACGCAGCAGAATACAGACAGAACGAAAAGCAAACAACACTAACATAGCCAAGATTTACTTTGTTCGGAGTCTATGGTGACTCCTACTCCAAGGGCCACACGTGAGAGTGCTTTCGATGGGCAATCACTAATCAATTCATAAATATTACAAGTACAGTTTGAAATAATTACAAATAATTTGAAAACTAAGAATACCGATGATTTTGTAGGATGAAAGCTTCAGCAGAGTCATCTTTGGAGCTTTTGGACATCGTAGAGGCTTTATTGGAGTAGTGCGTAAATACAAAAGTAGTTCTGAATGTCGTTATCAAGCTCCCGATTGAATGCTGCTTATATAGGCTATTCTGGGCACCTGGAACCCCTCCGGGCACCTGGACCACGTGTTGCGGTCAATCGACACCCTCCACGTCAGCTTGTGGATGACTTTTTGGGTCCGGACACCCCAGGCTTGTCCGCGACGAGCCTAGTTCGGGCACATGGACCAACTTTTTCAACTTTTTATTTTTTGCAAAATAAAGTTAGTCCAAGCAGTATAACATATATGTAAAATATGAATTTGACAACCTCTGACTGTCAGGTTCTGACTTTGAGTTTCGCTGAAACTCTAGATCGAACGGACGTCTACTGTTCCCTCTTCGGGGAAGTGCGTCCTATTGGGGATCGGTGGCTGGCTAGAACTAGGGTTGGATAGAAGGCACCCCCAAATATTTGCTTTCTTCCTACACTCGTTAGTATGCATAGAGGAAATCTAATACTAACTACAAATATGAAAGCTAAAACAAAGAATAAGAAAGACAAGCAAACCAATTGACACGTCGATGTAACATGGTTCGGAGATAGCTTGCTTCTACTCCATGATTGTCCCTAAGGTGGGCGATCCCTCAATCCGTCGGTGGATTAGTCCCCAGCAAACTCCAGCTATCTCAAGTAGCTCCTTGTGGGTGGAGAAACCTCACCACAACACTCACAAACACTTGAGAAGAAGTAGACTACTAATTAGGGTTTACCACCACTAATTTCGTCAGGGATAACCAAGCTTCCAAGCCTTGGTTATATAGGTCGCGGGTTGAAAACCCCGCCTACCAGCTGACTGCCAAAACATGCAGTCGACTGTCCTCTGTGGAAATTCGACCGTTACATCCCAACGGCTCGATACCAGTCGACTGCTAAAACTAGCAGTCGACTGCTCCACACTGACTGAGCGAACAGAACCCCGCCTACCAGTCGACTGTCCTCTGTGGAAATTCGACCGTTACATCCCAACGGCTCGATACCAGTCGACTGCTAAAACTAGCAGTCGACTGCTCCACACTGACTGAGCGAACAGAACCATTCTGTTCACTGCCAATCGACTGAACCAGTCGACTCGTACCCGAGTACATTCTCTCAGCACTCGGACCCTCACCCTTACGACTCACTTGACGCTTCTTTGCAGCCTTGACCTCCAGCCTTCAAGCCTACTTCCTTTGGCTCTCGTCCCTCGGATGCATACAAGCCTGCGGCTCGTCTCCAATGCCATCTTTCGCGTATGCCTCGAAGTCACTTCTCTCGGCCCTTATCCACAGTCCCTCGGATGCTCCATCCTTCACCGAACCCGAAGCCATCAACCTGAGTCACATGTGTATCCTGCAAACTCATATACACATATCAAATACAAGGGTGAACCTAACTTAAACTCTTTGCCCAAACACCAAAACACATGGTCCCACGGACCATTGGGATTACTCCAACAATCTCCCCCTTTTTGATGTTTGGTAATACGTTTAAGTTAGGGAAAATAAATAGTAAATAAACATGCTAAAACAAATGGACTTACGTTGCTAATGCTACACACTTAGACTTACACCGTCGAATGGGCTTACGATGCCAAGGCTACACACTTGGACTTACACCACCAAATGAACTTACGATGCTAAGGCTACACACTTGGACTTACACCGCCGAATGGACTTACGTTGCCAAGGCTAAACACTTGGACTTACACTGTCGAATGGACTTACGATAAGCATTGGAACCTATCCCAAGGCTCCCCCTACACCTATGCTCCCCATTGAGCTAGGATTTTCCCACGGGACTTTTTAAGAACCTATCCCTAGGCTCCCCCAATGCAAAGGCATTTTCAGGTTTTCCCAACTAAACCTTACTTCTCCCCCTTTGCCTAACATCAAAAATGTTCTCCAACAATATCCCAATTGTTGAAAACTTGTCATCCAAATTGACCCTAAACTCATGTATTCATCCTCCATGGATCTCATACACCTCAATGAATTGATCCGGTCACAATCCAGTGCTGAAAATACTTTCAGACTTGTATCAGTCGATTGCCCCAGTCGACTGCCCTTATCAAAATAGCACACAGAACCATTCTGTGCTCGATTTTTACTGTTACCAGTCGACTGGTAACTGTACCAGTCGACTGGTATGTTGTTTCAGCCCTTTTCGACATTCTGAACCCAATTCCAGAAATACGTCAATGATTCCACAAACATCCAAAAATTCTCAAATTTTATGGAGAAGTCTGTTTTACCCATGTCTACTTGGGAAAAATACATTCAAAAATGTATCTATCACCAATCCCAATATTGACACAAAACCCAAAACTAGCTAAATGGTTTAATTGAACTTTGACCTAAAGTCCTAGTTTTGACTTTCTCTTGATGTATTTGCCCATACTAACCCATAATGCATCCCTAGCATTGGTTTATATGGCATCTATACATCAAAAATCAATTATCATGCTATATGACTCCAATGTCATATTTCTAAGCATGAAACATAACTCAATTGTGCCAAAATCCTAGGTTTGAGACTCAAGTCCATCTCCAAACCACTTGGCACATTCCATGGCTTGTGTAGACTCCCAAGTAAAACCCACCTGAGATTCATTGGTCATGGGTCCCAATTTGACTCTTAGAGCTCCCCCTAGAGATCTTAACCTTAGTCACCTCCCTAGGTGACTAATCCACAATAGCTAGGCCACATCGGTGCACCTCCGATGACACGTGGCTTACAAACCTAACTTTCTTAACCTTGGGTACCTTGTCCTTGGTTAATTTCTCTTTACCTTTAAATGTCTTTCCCTTGCCATTTATTGGTTTCTCCTTGCTATAGTCATATGCAACCCTAACATAAGCCTTTTCCTTAGTATTGGAAACCCTAGATCGGTATCCTAACCCTATCTATCATTGTTGGGTCTTTGACTATCCAACACCATACCTAAACCCTTAGATCCAACATTGAATCTTTTTAGGATTTTCTCCAACTTATTAAACTTTGCCTTCAAAGCTTGATTTTCCCTTTCTAGGTTCCTAAACCTAGAGTCAATATGTCCACCATGAACATTCCTAGACCTACTCATTTTTCTAGGCATATGTCTCCCCTTCTTGGGATTAATGCCTTGGGTCTCTTTAGGTCTACCATTTCCAAATTTATCATGTATAGATTTCCTAGGGTTATGATCTACACTTACCCTATTCCTATCATGATATTTAAATCCAAAATTTTTCATTGCTACATAATGATAATCATTATTTTTCCTAGCATGCATAGAGGAATTTAAATTTGATTTCAAATTTAAACTAGGGTTTACCTTACCCTTTACCTTTGGAGCTCCCCCTTGACATGAGCCTCCATTCTTCCTCCACTTCTTTTCCCACATCTTCAAATGTGCCAACTTCTTGAGCTCTTTCTTCTTTGGGTATTTGGTGTGGTAATGACCTCGCTCACCACACGTGAAGCACACTATGTGCATTTCTTCTTCTTCCTACAACTCAAATTAGATTCAAAATGAATTGAATTGAGTTTAGGAGATACCTCTTTCTTACCCATAGGGCATCTACTCTTGTAGTGTCCCTTCATATTGCACCCGAAGCACACAATGTGGTCCTTTGACTTGACTTCGATGGAGGTGCTTTCTAGGTTGACCACTTCCAAGACCTCTTTCTCATTCTCTTCACTTGTCTTGGATTCTTCTTCAACTCTTGAGGATGTTTCCTCATCCACACTAGTGGATGGCATTTCTTCATCCTTCGCCTCCTCGAAAGTTGAGTGCTCATCACCTTCCGGTTCCTCCTCCTCTACTTGAGCTTCTTCATCTGTTTCTTCGGATTTTTCTTCATCTTGTGTAGGCATAAGTTCTTTACTTTGCTCCACAAATCGTGGGCATTCTTGTATTCACCTACATCACTTAACACGTTAGAAGGCAAAATATCTACCAAAATTGATATTACCTTATCGTTTGCCTTTGATCGTGTGGTTTGCTCCTCCGTCCACTATCGTGGTTGGAGCTTCTTCCCTTTCTTATCCTTCGGGACTTCGAATGGTTCTTCCACAGCCATTATTGTGTCCCAATCCGTGTCGAAGAAGTTCTTTATCTTCACCATCCAAAAGGTGATGTCCCATAAGCTTCCTCCTTCGAACTTCGGCGATTCTATTAAGAAGGTCATCTTCTTAGCTTCCTCGGCGGTTAGTCCGATGGAGAGCGACCTCGCTCTAATACCACTTGTTGGGGATCGGTGGCCAGCTAGAAGGGGGGTTGGATAGACGGCACCCCCAAATATTCGCTTTCTTCCTACACTCGTTAGTATGCACAGCGGAAATTTAATACTAACTACAAATATGAAAGCTAAAACAAAGAATAAGAAAGACAAGAAAACCAATTGACACGCCAATGTAACGTGGTTTGCAGATAGCTTGCTCCTACTTCATGGTTGTCCGTAAGGTGGACGATCCCTCAACCTGTCGGTGGATTAGTCCCCGGCAAACTCCGGCTATCTCAAGTAGCTCCTTGTGAGTGGGGAAACCTCACCACAACACTCACAAACACTTGAGAACAAGTAGACTACTAATTAAGGTTTACCACCACTAATTTCGTTAGGGATAACCAAGCTTTCAAGCCTTGGTTATATAGGCCGCGGGTTGAAAACCCCGCCTACCAGTCGACTGCCAAAACATGCAGTCAACTGCCTTCTGTGGAAATTCAACCATTACATCCCAACGGCTCAATACCAGTCGACGGCTAAAACTAGCAGTCGACTGCTCCACACTGACCGAGCGAACAGAACCATTCTATTCGCTGCTAGTCGACTGAACCAGTCGACTGGTGAAACCAACAGTCGACTGGTACCCGAGTACATTCTCTCAGCACTCAGACCCTCACCCTTACGACTCACTTGACGCTTCTTTGCAGCCTTGACCTCATGCCTTTAAGCCTATTTCATTTGGCTCTTGTCCCTCGGATGCATACAAGCCGGCGGCTCGTCCCTAATGTCATCCTTCACGTATGCCTCGAAATTGCTTCCCTCGGCCCTTGTCATCGATGTCTTGTCCACGGTCCCTCGGATGCTTCATCCTTCACTGGACCCGAAGCCATCAACCTAAGTCACATGTGTATCCAGCAAACCTGCACACTCACATACACATATCAAATACTAGGGTAAACCTAACTTAAACCCTTTACCCAAACACCAAAACACATGGTCCCACAGACCATTGGGATTGCTCCAACACGTCCTCACCTACTCCTCTCAGGAGAGTTTACCTTTTGCAAGATCGGTCATCCACACCGTCTGGACTTTTGCTCAGCGTCTGAGACTTCAAGTCTTTATGCTGAATGTCCACTCAGACTTCCACCTGGTTCGCGACCACTAGGATTTTCACCTAGAGTCCTCGACTCTAGATTTGGCCCAAAGTGCTCGACCCGCTAGGACTTCACCATACCTAACCGTAGTTAGGAATTTCCTTTACGTAGGGTTACCTCCCCATAGGACCTAGAATTACCTCCCTCTAGGGTTTTCCACCTGCCTAGAATCCATTAGGACTTTTGCCTAAGAACACTTAGGATTTTTCCTGCAAGCTCATTCAGACTTATTAGATAACAAGAAATTTTAACTTTGGACCTTTTGCCATAATTAAAATTTAGGTTCAATCGTCTGGTGCTCCCTGCACCAACAACACTTACTTTCTTCTAAATTTTCAAATTTTAGGATAAAATTTCTAAGACTAATTTCAAAGTTTATTCCTTTAAAAGTCAAAATCTAAGAAAATTTTTCAAGTCTTAGAACTTTATAAATTCTGTTATTTTGGATTTAAATTTTTCTTTAGAAAATTTTCTTTGAAAAAGTTTTCAAACTTTTACCGTTATCAAATTTTGTCTCAAAACTTTTCAAAACATTAGGGTGTGTATGGTTTGCGCATTTTTCATTTTTATTTTCTAGAAAATGAGCGTTTTCTAGAAAATAGAAAATGACTTTTAGACATTCTCTATTTTTCTAGAAAATACTATCTATTTTTTTAGAAAATAGACATGAAAAATACAAACCAAACACTATTTTTCAAAAATGTGCATTTTTCAGAATATAAAAAAAAAAAACGTACAAACCAAATGCACCCTATTAGTTTTTCCCTTTGAAAGTTTTGAACTTGATAATTGTTGATACCCTGATTTTTTATGTGCGTTAAAGGGGAGAGATATTATGGCATAAATTTAGGGGAAGTTATTAAACTCAAGGGGAGAGTTAAAGAAATATGCTTGTTTACTTATCTTTGCATATTTTAAACTTAACTATTAACCTTGGTTGTCAAACATCAAAAAGGGAAACATTATTGGTGCATAGTGCACCATAATCGAACCTAAGTTTAGATGTTGTATAAGGTTCAAGTTAAGTCTTGTTGTGATATGATAAATTAACTAAGTGTGTAGGCTATTTACTCAACCGAAAAATCCTTAGTCGTAGCTAGGCAAGTCTTAGCAGATTGTGGAAGCTAAGCAGGAAGTCCAAGTGAGTCGAGGACCTAACACTTAGAAGTTGGAGTCAATAGGTCTATAGGACCTGATATCGAGAGGAAGCTCTGATGAGTCAATCCGATGCTAAGCCAAAATCCAAATAGGTCTAGAAGACCCGATGTTTGGCAAGTAGGTTGAGGTAAGTAACTAGAGAGGAGAGATGGGGAGGTTGTGTTCCAAGAAGGGCCAAACCTTAGGTCATTGATCCAACTGATGAAATTGGGAGATTTTCAAGTAAAGATCAAGACAGATTTTATTATCTATTATTACTCATGCATCATATATATGTGCTAACTTTGTGTTGTAGGAATATTTTTTATATACTATGCATCTAACTCTATTTTGAAGATTCTGAAGGATCGATCAACTGAATTAGAGGTTTAGTCTACTTAACTAAGCTGACATGGCACAGAGTCCAAATTGAGAAAAGCACATTTGGTATTCAAGGCGGATCGGTCGACTGAACATAAGGATCAGTCAACTAAATCCATTTTATTAAACAACCTGGAAGATCAAATCTTGATAAATTGGGAATTCAGGTCGATCGGTCTACCGAACTCAAGGATCAGTCAATCGAACAATTAAAGGCATTAATGACGAAGAAGATTGAATCTCTACGAAGATGGAAATTGGACTAATCGATTAACCAAATCGAAGGATTGGTAGATTGAACAATAAATGCTATTAATGAGGCAGTAATCGGATCTGGACGAAGAAGGGAAACAAGTGAATTAGTTAACCGATAGGGAGATCGGTCGATCGAAAGGATCAGTCGACTGAAAAGATCAGTTGATCAAACATCTTTTTGGTCAACTGAATGATGCTTATAAAAAGACTTCGAGATCTGAGCCAACAAGTAGAACATTATCTATGCAATTCTCTGTTGCATTCTGCTCGTGCCTCTGCTGTTCTGCGCCTCAACTTCACGTGCAAGCCTGCTATGCCGAAAAGTGCCAACACGCTTCATCTTTTATTCTTTGTAAGTATATTTTATATTTGGCTTGTGTTCTTTTTTCTAAGAAGATAGTAGTATGTTACTATCATTCTTCTCATTGTACAAATTACTTCTTTCCAAAGGTTTCGGAAATAAGAATTATAGTGAATTGTTGAACGGTGTGATCAAAGATCACGGATTTTGAAGTAGGAGTCGATATAAGCTCTGAACCAAGTAACCGACCGAATCACTTGCATTACTTTTATTTTTTCTATTTCGCTACATACTTTGATAAAAGATAAAAATTTTTAAGACAAATGATATTCATCCTATTTCTATCATTTCTTTTTGTTCCTTTAATGTTTTTTTTCCTTGTGTTTGCTATAAGTACCTAAAAGAGATTTCTCCATCTCTAACAAAAAAAAATATTCAAGATGAAGAAAGTTAAAGAATTTCGAAAGTGATCCACCGATATATCATAAGTCATGTACTAAATCAAAGGCCGCTGAATCACAAAAAATTCTTTTGTCATTGTGTGTTTGTTGTTTTTTGTTTTTCTTTTTGTGCTAACTCCATTGTAGACGAACACGCATGAAAAAAAACACGTGTCTATCCAGCCATTTCTAGCTGCATCTCATGATCCTATCATAAACTATCAATGGGCTAATGATAATAGGAGAGAAAATCACAAACATAGGTCAAGCACAAAATGCTTTAAATGGATTTCTAAGGACTCCACAATAGACATCAATAGGATTCTTATGCAATGTCCAAGGGTCTTGCACCTCAGAAAACATGCCCTTTAAAATGGAGCATCATGAGGCAAAACAAAATAACCATAAATAAACAAAGAAGGTATAGCTTGTTTGATATATAACAAAGGAAGAAAAGTATCAAGAAAGCCCACAAGGAAATCATTGAGAATGACCACTAGCACATCTAATGTTATAATGGGTTGCCTACTATACCAGACCAAAAAAGTTTAATATGAGACAATAAGGCATTAATAAAACACACACACAAGTAAAATGTCTTAATCAACCATTTTTTCCCAAAAGATTCTTTTACCAGTTTGCAGTACCAAAATGATTCTTCTGAATGAAGCACTGTACAAACATTTTAATCAATTAGATGTTTTCTTGTGTTGGACGAAAAGATTTTTTTTTTTTTAAAGGTTTAGCTGAATTTAAATATACAAATTTAAATTCAATTTATCTATTGAAATGACCTGAGCTGATAATCTCAAGCTATCAACAGGAGCTGATGTCTGCCAGTGCCAACCGCCGAGTTGCAAGGCTTCTGTCGAGCGAGCTGCTGCCGACCGAGTTGTAGGGACTGAGGTCTGCGATGAACGCAGTTTCCTTAAAATATATTCGTCCCACCTCCGGTTGTACTTCGAGGTTTTCTTGGGTCGTCTGTTTGTAGGATACAATGATTAACCGTGATTCCCACCAAGCAGTACTGGTGGTCACGGTGAACCGAGAGGTACTCGATTGCTATCACGAACACTCCGCCAAGCAGGAGTTGCACGACAGAGTCAAAGGAGGAACGTAGGTGGAGAGCTTCCTCTTTTGTCTATAGTCGTAGCCTCCTTTTATATGAGCTCAAATGAAAGGCAAAATTAATGATCATTACGCACCGAGTTGCGAAACGCAGTATTTCTCTCGGTCGTTTTGATCTTCCTTTAATGCATCTGTTACACAAGCAGCAAAAAGGTTTATATTTTTCCCCGGCCGATCTGGCATTCGGCGCACGCACACAAGTCAACTTGATTTAGTGCAATCCGGACCCTAAATTTGCACCCCCCTGCGCACCCACGCATGAGAAAGAGTCTCTCCCTATGCATTTGTTCACATCATCAAAGCATGTCAATTAATATAAATCAACCAATATGCCAAGAAACTCCTAATGTAAGACTAAAGTCTCATTCACAATGAAGTTTCTATCTTCATCCACCTCTTCTCATATTCAACACCCTGGTACATATTTGCAATGTAAAAAGTCTCCAATACAAAGTACTAGAGCACTCTCCATCTACTATGGTTCTTTATCTAGTGGTTCCAAAGTACATATCCTTCACGACGTCATTGATCAAGTTTAGTAGAATGACCCTCTCAATTTGCCTTCCTATGACATCCATGTCTTCATACAACATGGTTGGCCAAGTTGCCATCTTCAAATCTTGAGCCACCATGCTATCTAGAGCATTGGACCTATCTATGGAAGGGTTTAAGTATAACTGAATCTGATCCCACAAGTCTTCCAATGATCTTTTCCCTTGTGATGATGAAGCTGGACCTAGAATCCATCTGTTGAACATGGAGCATTTTATCTTTGGACCAAGAAAGATTTGCAGAGACTCGTTCACCAAGTCGAACAGAAGTTTATGTCCTATTGTTACATCATCATTGTGAGGTATATAAGAATCAGTATCCACCTTGCCATATTTGCTACATACTTCTTCCACTTCCCCAAAAACCTGGTGGAGGATTGGCCTTGATAATTCATTCGACTTTGAGTTTGCTTGATCGGTAGACTTATCCTCACAAAACCCAACATTTGCAAGGATATCACACGAGTAAGACGCATCCTTGTTTTCCATGCCAACTTCTTGCTTTTGATGATTCTCTCTGACTGCCATGCCCATTCCAACCTGCTCAAGATTTTCTGACATATCTGGTCCTGGGAAAGAAAGCAAGTTTACAAACCCGTTCAACATGAAAATGAAATTATTGTTTGTTTGAAGGGAAATAAATGTGCAAAGTTTAAGATGATTATTTCAGGTCCTAGCAATAAGACAAAACAACTTGAAATCTTAAGAATTATATAGGGAAAACATAGGCTAAATATCTTTTATCAAGGGTAAGAATCATAAATAGATCAGAAGCATATGATAATTTTCTACCTTTTCCCGGAGCATTGGAACTCAACTCTTCAGAGATACAGGACGATGTGTGATATTCCATGACCTCAAGAGGTGATATTGGACTCGGGTTATCTTGCTTGCAAAACTCTTCAGAACTGCTTGATACCGATGCTGGACTGGGAGGCACCTCTGTAGAGTTCTCCTGAGAACAAATAGTTTGCATCAAAACTTTGATAAAGATTGCTCTATGGATAAACTGGTTTCGACAAAGTTAATGGCATCCTTGCCTGTATGATGCCAAAATTGGTAACAATAGTGGGTGCAGCTTTTATCTCCACTGGAATGAATTCACATTGACTTGGTTCCTTTATTTGCTGATCCTTCCTCCAAAATAACATTCCTTTAAAATTCAGATTATGTTTTAGAGCAGAAACTGTTCCTTTCAAGTTAAAACTATCCTTTCTTTGTTTTCTAAGTTCTGAAAATTTGTTATCAGATGCTTCAAGCTTCCTGCAAATCTGGGCTGCAGCAATATGTCGATCCTCTAAAAGGAGCCTCCCAAATGTTGTTCCAGATACTGGTGCAGAAAGTGACCTGATAAGGTTCCATTGTGGTTCCAAGTCTGAGTCGACTGTCAGAAATTTCTGAGTTAGACTTGGATCTGATTCATTCACACCTTCGTTACTTTTCCAATAGTACACTTTTTTGCCTTTATTTGATTCAAATATGAACTCTGGCATTGCCTTTCCTTTGTTGGCGGAAGCACCTGAGTCTCCATGGTTGATGGATGGATTCTCCAAAAATAGCTCATTTTTCAACACATTCTTTGATTTCTCTGATAGTAATTTTCTTGTATTCCTTCTAATGAACCCGGGTGAATTGGGTGCATTAATCTGTATGTCACTCCTAGATGATCTAGTTGAGTTTGATCGTATCAGTTTTGTTCCCATGTCTCTAGTCACACTTTCTTTGATTTGTTTTGCTATGTCATGAGCAATTTGTTTTGGATTCATCGCCCTTTCATCAAATGAAGTCCTCACTTCATTTCCTTTACTTACAAAATTGTTTCTGCTCCTTCCTATAACTTCATTTTTGAGTCTTTCCTTCACTTCTTCAAGAAAATCTTCCATGCTATGTTCCTTCACTAATGGATCAGATGATGCAGCTAATTGCTCCTCATTGCCATCAATTCTATCAAAATTAGGCTTAAGTATCACTATTCGCGTTGCTGAACTAGTTCTCTCTTTTTTTCTTTCAGTCTTAGTAACTGGAAAGCAATCAAGATCATTCTCCTTGCTATTAAGTTTGGTAGGTAAGCTAGAGTTTGAGAAAGAAAGGCAGTGCTTGTTCAATTGTGCATGACTATGTAGGCTGGCCTCTTCTTGTGCATCAATAATTTGTTTGTCTGATGAGGTAACATTATCTATAAGGTGAGCAGTCTTCTCTTTGGTCATTTTTTTCTTGGTTTCCAAATACTTGTCCATTTGTTTCTGGTTCAGAATTTCCTGCCCAAGGGTTTGGTAATCTTTTCCATCTCCAACAATCCTATTTTTCTGAGACCTTGAATGTTGCCATAACTTGGAAGCCTGCCATGCCTCAAACTCCTCCTTGAACTTCTGTAGCTGCTCTTCTTGTGGATGCTTTTGCTGTTGTAGTTTTCTTCTACACTCAACTATCGAATGCCTTTCATTACTATTTAAAAGTAAGCTTTGCTTTGATTCTCTAGAGGACGTAGAACTACATGAATTTCCCATACCTGAACTGATCACAATAGCTTTACTTATTTCAATACTTCTTCTTGAACTATGGTCTCCATGTTCCTTTGTGTGAGCTTTCAGACCTCGTTCTGGGATTGAGTCCGTTCCCATCAATCTTGGGGCAACACTTGGTTGAACACGACTATCACTTGTTTGTCTAAAAATCTCTCCATCAATCAGCTTCTTCATAGAGGTCCCAATATTGGTACAATAGTTCACTTTAGAGGAATGACATTTCACCTGGAAAGAACATTGATATTAAATCGAGAATTTGACAATAAAATATGCATGAATTGCAAATTCAAGTCCTGAGCATTGCCCATGGAAAGGCACTTATAGTGAAAGTATGTTGTTCAGAAAATACCGTTGTACCACCTCTAGAGCACCCCCACACCTATCTATGAATGAGGAGACTCAAAAACTATCAACATCTTGTCTCATTTTAGCATTAGTGTTCAAGAGAATGATTATAGAACTAGATCAACAATAATACCATATAATCATGTTGAATAAGTGAATGGAGAAGAAATGAAAGAGGAAAGAGGCTCCATTGTGAATGAGACTTTAGTCCCACATTGGAAGTTTAAAGATATTTTTGTTGGTTTATAATGATTCACATACATTGAGAATGTGAACAAATATATAGGGAGAGGCTCTCTCTCACCTGTGAGTGCACAGGGGGTGCAAATCCAGAGCCCGGATTGCACTAAACCAAGTTGACTCGTGTGCGAGCACGATCTGCTCACATGAATGCAGAATAAAATCGGCCGAGTAATAATGAGTGAAACGGTGATTGTTTCACTACTCGGCTAATAATGACCATTAAGATCATTTCTGACCATTGATCCGAGCTCCTATATAAGGAGACTCCGATCATAGGCAGAGAACACACAGCAAGCAAAGCAAAAGCTCTACATTTTTCTTCCTCCTCCTCTGTCGTGCATCTCCTGCTCGGTGGAGTGTCCGTGGTAGTATTCGGGTACCATTCAGCTCGCTGTGACCACCAGCTTGGTCGGATTCACTCGGTCGTTGTATCATAGGAAACAGACGACCCTTGCCTTGGTCGGATTCACTCGGTCGTTGTATCATAGGAAACAGACGACCCTTGTAAGCCTCAAAGCACAGCCGGAAGTGGGCGAATCTGTTTCAATGAAACTGCGACTCGCATACCTCAGTCAGCTCGCTCGATCGGTCTCTTTGTCAGACCGACAGACGGTCTCTTTGTCAGACCGACAGACTTCTCTGCCCGCTCGGGATCTTCACCTGGCTTGTTAGCTCGCCCGGTCGGCCAATCTCTTTGACAGCCCGACCTGTCTGCTTCACTCGGCCTGTCTGCTCAACCCGACCAACCTCTCTGACAGCCCGACCTCTCTGTGTAATTTTTAAATTCAACTAAGTCCCCTAAAAATCTCCGGCAACAGATTGTTTGTATTCCAACAATCTTGAAACAGAGTCGCTTCTGTTGAGATGGCCACAGAACGAAATGTTGAAGTGCAATAGACTCAACACGTGCAGGCCCCCTCCGCCCCGATTGGAACTGTGTCAATCAACCATGGGGAAAAGCTAGAGAAGTTCAGTGGACTGAACTTCAAGAGGTGGTAGTAGAAGATGCTCTTCTACCTTACCACGCTCAACTTGGCTCGATTCTTGACCGAGGACCCTCCCAAACATGCTGAGGATGCTAATGCGCAGACCATCAGTACAGTGGAGGCATGGACTCATTTTGAGTTCCTCTACCGAAACTACATCCTCAACTGTCTTGCTGACTCGCTGTACGTTGTGTATAGCATGAAGAGAACGACTAAGGAGCTGTGGAAGTCCCTGGACAAGAAATATAAGATGGAGGATGCAGGGGCAAAGAAGTTCATCGTGGGCCGATTCCTGGACTATAAGATGGTTGACTCCAAGACGGTTATCAGCCAAATCCAGGAGCTTCAGGTGATCTTGCACGAGATCCACTCAGAAGGGATGGTTCTGAGTGAAACCTTCCAGGTGGGCGCTATCATTGAAAAGTTGCCTCTCGGTTGGTAGGACTTCAAGAACTATCTGAAGCATAAGCGGAAGGAGATGAATGTGGAGGAACTCATTGTTCAACTTCGCATCGAAGAAGACAACAAGAGTTCAGAGAGAAAACTGTTCTCTCAGGCAACGTGGTCGAGCACGGTCAAAGCTCGAAACGGAAGAACCCTAAGTCTTCCAAGATGGGACCCAGAGGAGGCATCAGTAAGAAGAAGTTCTTTGGGAAGTGCTTCAACTGTGACAAGGTGGGTCACAAATCTCCGGAGTGCAGAAAGCCAAAGAAAAAGCAAGAGGCTAACCTGAATGAGAGACCAAAAATGGATGACCTCTGCGCAGTGGTCTCATAACTAAACCTGGTCGGTTCAAACCCGCGACAATGGTGGATTGATACTGGAGCCACCAGACATGTGTGTTGCAACAAGGAGCTGCTCCACAACTTTGAAGAAGTCACTGGAGACAAACTGTTCATGGGGAACTCAGCAACCTCGGACATCATGGGCCAAGGAAAGGTGGTGCTGAAGATGACCTCAGGCAAGGACCTTACTCTGAACAATGTGTTGTATATTTCAGAGATTCGGAAGAATCTAGTGTCCGGATCACTGCTAAGCAAGCATGACTTTTGCATTGTTTTTGAGTCGAACAGAGTTGTATTGTCCAAAAATGGATTGTTTGTAGGAAGGGGCTATGCATCTGATGGGATGTTTAAGCTCAATGTAATGGCGATTAGTTCTAAGATAAATAAAACTGAAAACTCTTCCACTTATATACTTGAGTCTTCATGTTTGTGGCATGGTAGACTAAGACATGTTAACTACGATGTGTTGCGTAGATTAATTAATATGCAAAGCATACCTACATTCCATCTTGATCCAAAACACAAGTGTGAGATTTGTGTTGAAGTGAAAATGACAAGGTCATCCTTTCAACATATTGAAAGAAGTAACGAACCACTTGACCTAATCCACACTGATGTGTGCTACCTAAAAGGTACGCCAACACGTGGTGATAATAAATACTTCATCACTTTTATAGATGATAACACAAAATACTGTTATGTGTATCTTCTCAAAAGTAAACATGAAGCTATAGAGAAATTTGCTCTCTATAAGATTGAGGTTGAAAACCAACTTAATAGGAAAATTAAGGTGGTTCGAAGTGACCGAGGCGGTGAATATGTATCACTGTTTGCTGAGTTGTGTGCTGAATATGGGATCAGACATGAAACAATAGCTCCTTATACTCCTCAGCAAAATTGAGTTGTTGAGCGAAAAAATCGAACTCTAAAGGAGATGATGAATGCTCTTCTATTGAGCTCTGGATTGCCAGAATCCATGTGAGGGGAAGCTGTGTTAATAGCGAATTACCTTTTAAATAAGGTGCCTCGGAAGAAAATAGATAAGAGCCTTTATGAGTGGTGGAATGGAAGATAGTCGTCCTACAAATATTTACGAATGTGGGGGTGTCTTGCCAAAGTGTTGGTGCTTGATCTGAAAAGGATTAAGATAGGACCAAAGACTGTTGACTGCATATTTATTGGATATGCACAAAATAGCACTGCGTATAGATTTTGTGTGTATGAGTCACACATACCGGAGATACACAAGAACTCGATAATCGAATCGAGAAATGTCTCGTTCTTCGAGCATGTGTTTCCGTATAAGACCCGAGAGGATGCTAGCTCCTCAAAACGGGCAAATGAAACACAAGGCCAAGAAGAAGATGATGATGATGAGGAACCTATGGAGGTTGAGCCTAGACAGAGCAAAAGAGTTTGGGTAGAAAAATTCTATGGATAAGATTTTATCACTTTCGTGTTGGAGAGTGAGCCCCGAAGTTACTCAGAAGTTGTAGGCTCTTCTGATGGACCTCACTGGAGAGAGGCAATTGCATCTGAGATAGAATCTATCTTGCAAAATCACACTTGGGAACTTGTGGATCTTCCTCCGGGAAGTAAACCACTAGGTTGTAAGTGGATTTTCAAGAAGAAAATGAAGTCAGATAGCACGATTGATAAGTATAAGCCAGACAGGTAATCAAAGGATACCGACAATGAGAAGGTCTCGATTACTTTGACACGTATTCTCCGGTGTCGAGAATAACTTCCATTAGAGTACTGTTGGCTATCACCTTTCTATGGAATCTCGAAATTCATCAAATGGATGTAAAGACTGCCTTTTTAAACGGGGATTTAGAAGAGAAGATCTACATGGAGCAACCTGAGGGGTTTTCTGTACTAGGATAGGAAAACAAGATTTGTACATTGGTGAAGTCATTATATGGCTTGAAATAAGCACCAAAGCAGTGACATGAAAAATTTGATAATGACATGAAGGAATGTGGATTCAAGATCAATGAATGTGATAAATGTGTCTGCATGAAAGCCACAAAGAGTGACTATGTCATCTTGTGCCTTTATGTAGACGACATACTTATCATTGGAAGTAATGATAAGATAATACAATCCATAAAAGGTATATTGAGCTCAAGATTTGATATGAAAGACATGGACCTAGCTGATGTGATTCTAGGAATCAAAATTCTTAGAACAACAGAAGGACTTGTTCTTAGTCAGTCCTATTACGTGGACAAAATTCTTGAGAAATTCACCAAGAGTGATACTGCGTTGGCACGAACGCCGATAGATACGAGTCAACATCTATCAAAAAATTGAGGTGAAAGTATCTCTCAGATAGAGTACTCTCGAGTGATTGGAAGTTTGATGTACTTAATGAGTTGTACATGACCAGACATGGCTTACGCAGTAAGCAAACTGAGTAGATACACGAGTAATCTCGGTGTTGAGCACTGGAAAGGGATAACAAGAGTACTGAGGTACTTGAGGTATACTCGTGAATATGGATTGCATTATACAAAATATCTTGCTGTGATCGAAGGATACAGCGATGCAAGTTAAATATCTGATATAAAAGACTCTAAGTCTACGAGTGGATATGTCTTCACTCTAGCAAGTGCAGTCATTTCCTGAAAATCTTAGCAAATCGTAATAACCAGATCTATAATGGAATCTGAGTTTGTAGCTCTTGACAAATGTAGTGAAGAGACTGAACGACTATGACAATTCTTAGAAGATATCCCACGATGGCCGAAACTTGTGCCGACAATTTGCATACATTGCGATAGTCAATCAACAATCGGTCGGGTACAGAGCCATCTATATAATGGTAAGTCTAGATATATACGTTTTAGACATAATATCATTAGACAACTACTCTCAACGGGAGTTATGACTGTTGACTATGTGAAGTCAAAAGATAACCTAACGGATTCACTAACCAAAGGGTTAAATCGAGAGTTAGTTGCAAGCTCCTCACGAGAAATTGGCTTGATGTCGTTGTCAGCGATCAGTGTAGAGGGCACCCAACCTATGCTGACTGGAGATCTCAAGAACTAGGTTCAAATATACAACTAATCTGCACTGACTAGACACACTGTGGGGAATAGTCCAATGAAATAGTGACTAGACCAGGGTAAACCGATGGACTTTTAATTATCAAGAAGAGTATATGGCAACTCTTGAGGGATCACCTATGTGAAAAAGAAGTGGGATCGCTTCGAAGAGAATTGGAGGCACAATTCTTAGAGCTTCTCACAGAACTAGGCGTGTTTATGGCCAAGAACGAGCACACTCATGAGAATTGAGTTGTATCATGGAAAGTCTCGGGTGAGATTTGTCACTGCTTACACAGACGACAGTATAGTTCAAGGACATCATGTCTACTATCAGCCAGTAAGCAACCAAATCTTCACAAGGGAAGGTTCAAAGGATAAAACCTACCTATCCTATACTTGACTCAACTGCTGAATGCTATCACTTACCCTATCTCCATTCATGTGGGGGATTGTTGCATAAGTGAATGGAGAAGAAATAGAAGAGGAAAGAGGCTCCATTGTGAATGAGACTTTAGTCCTACATTGGAAGTTTCAAGGTATTTTTGTTGGTTTATATTGATTCACATACATTGAGGATGTGAACAAATGCATGGGGAGAGGCTCTCTCTCACGCGTGGGTGCACTGGGGGTGTAAATCCAGGACTTGGATTGCACTAAACCAAGTTGACTTGTGTGCAAGTGCGACCTGCGCACACGAATGCCGAACCGGTCAGGGCAAAATTTGCCTAAGTGAAACAACCAACATTTTTCCACTTAGATCTTTTGTTGCTGTAAAACGGATGCATTAAATTTGAGATTAATGCAGAATAAAACTGGTCGAGTAATAATGAGTGAAACAGTAATCGTTTTACTGCTCGGCTAATAATGACCATTAAGATCATTAACTCTGGCCATTGATCCGAGCTCCTATATAAGGAGGCTCTGATCATAGGCAGAGAACACACAGCAAGCAAAGCAAAAGCTCCCCATTTTTCTTCCTCCTCCTCTGTCGTGCATCTCTTGCTCGGCGGAGTGCCCGTGGTAGCATTCGGGTACCACTCAGCTCGCCATGACCACCAGTGCTTGGTCGGATTCTCGGTCGCTCATTGTATCCTGGGAAACAGACGACCCTTGTAAGCCTCGAAGTATAGCCGGAGGTGGGCGAATCTGTTTCAAGGAAACTGCGACTCGCAGGCCTTGATCAGCTCGCCCGATTGGTCTCTTTGTCAGACCGACAGACTTCTCTGCCCGCTCGGGATCTTTGCCCGGCCTGTTAGCTCTCCCGGTCGGCCAGTCTCTTTGACAGCCTGACCTGTCTGCTTCACTTGGCCTGTCTGCTCAACCCAGCCGACCTCTCTGACAGCCCGACCTGTCTGCTTCAATCGGCCTTTCTGCCGACCGGTCTGTCTGCTTGACCCAACCAACCTCTCTCATAGTCCGACCTGTCTGCTTCACTCGGCCTATCTGCTTGACCCGGTCGTCCTATCTGACAACCCGATCTATCTGCTTCGACCGACCTGTCTGCCGACCGATTTGTCTGCTCGACCCGACCGACCTTTCTTGCCTCGCCCATCTGCCTCGTCCGACCGACCTCTCCTGTTAGGCTTGTCTGTCTCGTCCGACTGGCCTCTTTGCTCGGACGTTCTGCTCACTCAGTCACTCTGAGGTTGACACTTGGATAAAAACCATCCCCTGCTGACAGCCTGAGATCATCTGCTTAGGTTAGCTCAACTGTAAGTTGAATTTAAATTCTGTGTAATTTTTAAATTCAACTAAGTCCCCTAAAAATCTCCGACAATAGATTATTTGTATTCTAACAAATCAATCCGATCGATTCACACAAACTCAATGATTAACTTCCCTGCATCCTCAATAACTAGCATCACATAAACTTTGAATAGAAAGACATCATCAGAGATTATGGCTATCAAGTTGTTTTAGTTCCAACTATTTGAGGTCAGTTAAAATAATATGACAAAAATCAAAAGGGCACCCCTTTTAATTGGAATATTCAAAAGGGCATCTCTTTTTCATTAATTATCAAAAAGGTACCCCATCCGACCTTTGCACATTTTACATTCCAAAATTGCTCTTTATTTTTTGCATTGTTGTAGTAGTTACGGGTTCATAAATGTTACACAATTATAACAGCTATGATTCCGTGGCTACTACAACTGCACAATTATAACAACAATGATCTCGTAGCTACAACAACAGACCGACTAATATTGATTAGCAATACAACCTATATTGTAGCAGCACATTGAAGCTATAATATGATATTCACCAATGTTGACCGGTGTTGATAGAGATAAAACATTTATATTACTAGAACTATGAACGATAATTGCTACAACATATTGTTATTAGTGTTGATCAGATTCAAAGTGTTGGTATAACATAATATTGATTAGTGTTGATCAGAAATGAAGTATGAGTTATAGCTGCTACAACACAATTTATGTGTTGATCAGAGTTGAAGTGTTCATGTTGTAGCAGCTATGAATTCATAGCTACTACAATAGCATTAAAAATAAAGGAACTTTCGGAAAGTAAAATGTACTGACGCGGGATGAGGTGCCCTTTTGAAAATAAATGAAAAAGGAATGCCCCATAGATGATTCCAATAAAAGGGGGATCCTTTTGATTTTTGTCCAAGTAACATGCCATCCTTAATCATGGTCATATATTTCTCACCATTTGATAAGACACATAAAGCTTACAGGAATATCTTCGGTGATATAGTGATACCCTCTCGATGTGCTAGATATGTCCAAGCTATTCCGAGGAGCTTCAAAACCTACCAAAAACAGGGCATGCTTACGAAATTTTTTTAGAGAAAACAGTAAAGCAAGAGAAAAGATTGAATGAACTGCAATAGGTTTTCAATGTCTTCTCAAGACAAAATTTACTGTGAATTAAGCTCTTACCATCCCCATGCTTCTTATGTGCCAATTTGTGGGATTTAGCCATTTTGCTGGAGTCAGAAAACTGTGCCATTCCTCCAATGTGCCCTGGAATCCTCCTTGTCTTCTAAATATGAGATCCTGTTGCTATTGGAACAGCAATTGCGGATCAGAAATTGCAAAACTTAAGCAGAGTATTTTGTTTTCCTCATGCAATTCAATCATCTACTCACACTAAATTCAACTTCAACTACGCAAGAACTTAAGATTCGTCTTTCCGAGAAGGTTTGACGAGATTCAATTTGTAGGCATAAATCTATCAACAGAAACATTGGGAAAAAACAGACTTGATGTTCGTGGAGAAAGAATGAAGCCAGTGATAACTACAAACAGAAAACATGGATCACAGACGAAAAGCTCGAACCTTTTTGTTGCTGACCTCTCAGCTTCGGTTTCCACGAGGATCTAAGCAGAGAATCCCATGAGGAAGAGGAGGAGGAGACATCGGACCGATGGTAGACATGGAGGAGCAGGCGAGCAGCCGAGCTTTTGAGCGCAAAAGGAAGGCAGAAAAAAGGTTTAAAGCTAGCCTTTTTAATCCCTAAAAGCTTGAGCTCGCTCATGCTCATCATGCGTTGCCATTTCCTTATTATTATAATAATAATAATAATAATAATAATAATAATAATAATTATTATTATTATTAATGATTAAAAGGATTAATCGAACGTGGGGATGTGAAGGGGTAGCACAGCTCAGCGGGGAATCGAGGTTGGTTGGCCGTTGCTTTTGCCGCGCTACAATTGGCGCCATATGCAACGGTTTCCACCCATGCGATTAATTCTTTTAATGGAACAAATGGCTTTCTTTTGAAAACAAAACGAAATGTTTGGTGTGTATACTTTTGTTTGGGACCACATGGACCAGTTAACAATGAATTCAATTCTCGACCCAAACAAGTGGACCAGGTCAGATCGTAAACATGCCAATTTATTTATAATATTATCGATAAATATATAGATAATTTATTTGTTAAATTGTTGGGACCTTTCTTAGTCTCTTCTCCTTAAAAAAAAAAATACATAAAAAATTGATTAAATATCTAAGAAGAAAAACAAAATCTAAAAAGGGGTGGTGTATTTTATGGTTATTTTGGATTTTAATATGATTTTTAAGAATTATACAAGGATTCTTATCTCGATACTCAATTCAATTTTGATAAAAACTTAAGAGCATCCATATTGGTTATAACCCACTGTGAGCTCTTTCGTTGCCACGTCTGCGTCATATCAAAAGTTAAAAACTTCATACCTCTTTCCACTATCAAAAAATCTCTCAACAACTTCTTCATGGGTCACATACTTTTCATTATATATATTTCATTATCTCTTCTTCATATTCACATTTTATATAATTAAATTTTAATAAAATTTAAATTCATAAATTACTAACATAAAATACCTTTCATAATTAAAAAAATTACATAAATATCACAATATATATCGCAATTAATAAATTATTTTTTCCCTGATTACAATTATAGCGTGCCCAGATATACTCAACTAAGTTGGCTCGAAGTTGATAATGTAGTTGATTATCACGTAGCTCGTAATTTCTACGGATGTATGCTTGGAATTCTTGAGTGGAGCCTTGAAATATTTGTGATTGAGAATCTCCTTCATCGTCCTACCAATTGACTACTGCATCTCCCTCATTCTCAATAATCATGTTCTGCAAAATAATACAGGTATACATGATGTCCTTCAAATTATCCTTGTACCAAAATCGTCCTGGACCTTTTATCATTGCCCATCGTGATTGGAGCACCCCAAATGTCCTCTCGACATCATTTCTCGCAGCCTCCTGTCGTTCCTTAAATATTTTTCTTTTGGGATCCTGGGGACATGGAAAGCTCTTGACGAAAGTAGCCCATTCTGGATAGATCACATCGGTCAGATAGTATCCTTTTGTATATTGTGTATTATTAATCGTAAAATTAACCTCGGGTGCATTCCCTTATAAGACGTCGTTGAATAACGGTGATTCATTAAGCACATTGATATCATTGCGTGACCCTGCAATCCCAAAAAAGGCATGCCATATCCACAAGTCCGAAGATGCAACGGCTTCGAGCACAATTGTTGGGACGTCATGATCTCCTCGAGTAAACTGGCCTTTCCAAGCGACGGGGTGTAACGACCACCCTTCTTACTACTACTACTACTCTCTAAGAGTGACCGTTACTTATCTACTAACTCTACTTAACCGGTTTATTAAAGATCTCTAGGAAAACCCTACCGAAAAATTTCTACAGAGTCTCCCCTGTACCGATGACTAAATCATCAATACAAACAAACTATACTCAGCCACAGGCGGCTGGAACATATATCTTCACAACCACGCAGTATAATATCACAAATAAAAGAAGGAAACTACCCTAATAATAGCAAACAACAATATCACTCCATCAATAGAACCCAACTACAAATGCGGAATAAACTTAATTACAATCTTGACTCATAATAGCATTTAAAGAAAACTAAAGAACTCTAAACAGAAAAGTCTTAACAATTCCTTAGCAAACTCTTGATCTCCCCATAGTCCAGCCATCACACACCTTCATCACCACCACCTTGTCGCCTTCCTTGCTAAATCTTTTCCTTTCCTTTATCTGCAGTAGGAGGAAGTGCAGTCTATAAGCATAAAGCTTAGTGAGCGCTATCTACTCACAAAAACTCGATATGCATGTATATAAACAAAAACATGCTAAAATTGAATGCTAACATATAAAACTACTCATGCTCATATATAGCAAAGGAATCATACTATCTGAAATACTAAACATGTATAGCTAATCATGCTCATAATCCAATGAAGGAATCATACTAACTGAAATACTAAACATGTATAGCTAATCATGCTCATAATCCAATAAAGGAATCATACTAACTGAAATACTAAACATGTAAAGCTACTAAACATGTAAAACTACTAAACATGCTGAATAATCTAGTAGCAAGGAAACAATTGAAACTACTACTGCATGCTTCAAATAACAAGAAACTAAACTTTCTAATTCTAAACATATTTGAAGCTTGTTTCATTTGTTTCAAAACTTATACTTTAATACTTCAAAATAATAATCAACTTCTCTTGGGCCCGGCATTGTACCACTTTGCGCGCATTCTTAATAAGAATCGAGGTAGCTAATCCCGAAACTACTAAGCTACTTCTAGGCCATGTGCCTAGGGGCAACTTGGAGCCCATCCCTTGGATCTTGTGTCCGGTACATGCCCTTTAAAAGTAAAATACTTTCTTTATAACTTCTTTATACTTGCCCTTACTTGGCATTTAAGCAAACACCTTGTGTGCGCTTTTGATATTCAATATTCTGGAATTGAAATCAAGTCTAAACCTTAGTCTTTCTTGCTTATAGTTCCTAAAGATAGAAACTCATGCTTATGTAATAGCAAAGAAACTAATAACTGCATGCTCAAGATATTCTAATAGCAAAAGAGACTAAAAAAAGTATCACTGTGCACATCTAATGGCAAAGAAAAGGAGTCTACTCATGCTTATGTAATAATTAAAGAAAAGCTAGAAAAGAAAACTGCACTTCTATTAGCAGGAAAAGAAATCTGCTCATGTTTACAAATAAACCGAAATACTTAAATCACATGCTGTTCATGTCCAGTTAATGACATATTACTAAAATCTGCACATTCTGATTTATTCTAACAAAGTGGGACACATGGAAAGGATGCAGTTAATACTTAATGATGTTAATACTTAATGAACTAAAATTCTGCACTTATCAAATCTACAACTAAAATCCGGAAACCAAAGAAACCACATCCGAAACACTAACTATAAGGCTGTTCTGTACTGCATACTTTAAATAAAGGCTATTCTTGCCTTTTTGAGTTGCAAGGAAGATACTAATCCCATTCTTATACATGGCAGCGAGATGAAACACTAATACTACAAAGTGAACAGCCGAAATTCTCAAAAATTAGCAAGCATAAATAGAACCTGTTTACACACTTTGATTTGCAATCTAGATCATGCTAACCTTCTAGAAAAGAACTAAACTCAACAATAACTAGCATACCTAGCAAATGTTATAGATTAGCTACGCCACTGATTTGTATCTCACAGCAGGAAACAACATAACAGGCAATCTAAACATTTCTTATTGCGCTTACTTGCTAAGAATTAAAATGAACTCCTTCTATACATTTAAACTCAAACCATAAATTAGCATGCTTAATATGTATGCTACGGAAGGTAAGGAATGAAAGGGAAAATCCTAGCTTATAATCCTGTTCAACAGCCACCCAAGCAGGAAACTTTCGGCACAGCAACTTAGCATGGCAATTTGGCATAGCAACTTCAAAAAGGAAAAGCTAACACAGGAATTTCAACACAGCAACCCTAGCTTACTCCAAAGAGAAACCCTAGCATAGAAATCCGAAACCTAATGCCCTAACATGGCAAATTCGGTCCAGCACCCTTAGCACAGCAAATTAGCACAGCAAAAACCGAAAGCAAGAAACGAAAATCTGAAACTCGGAGCTACTCCTACTGCAGGTGAGAAGCAACTCACCTTCGGTTCTTGGACTTACAACCGAAGAAGAGAACTCTAAAGCTTCTAGGGTTCGGAGAAGGTGAAGATCTCGGCGATTCCTTCCTTTCCGCGTGTTCTCCTTGACGAGGAGAGCTCGGATCCGCAAGAGCTCATAGAAATCCCCTTCGGCCGACCGTCGGAGACGAAGCTAGGGCTTCGTTTTCCTTCGCTCGACAGAATCGGCGCACGCACGGGATAGAAGAAGGGAGAAGAGATGAAATTTTAGGGCTCGGGAAAATACTTAACCCTTTATAACCTAGGTTTTATCTCTGCCCTTTACAATAACTTAAATACATCTCGCTACATTCTTGGGTAACAAATCACGCACAGCCCAGTTGGTCAGCTAGCCTTTTAACCAAATCAAAGGTTTGGCCTTCGATTCCTCCGCCGCGCACTTTTATCCCAAGTTATTTTAAACGTTCCAACTATAGCTTAAATCTATTTCTCTCCATACTTGGTTAACAAAACCCGCGTAGCTCAGTTGGGTGGCTGCGTCCGGTTGGGTCAGGTCCGACCCGAGGTCGTGGGTTCGAATCTCACCTTCAACGTTATTTTTTTAAAACTTCTTTCTTTTTGTAACCCTACTAAACGATCTCCAAAAATTGCATAAAAATACTCTAAAAATTTCTAAAAATCTCTAGAATATTTTAAAAGTATTTTCAAATATTTTTATGGACTGTTAGAACTTGAAATAGGGAAAATTGGGTCGTTACACGGGGCAATTTTTCCATTGCCAATGCATACAATCAAGATTGCCCAACATGCCAGGGAAACCATGTCTCTGCTCATGCATTTCAAGCAAGTGTTGGATATCAGCAACAATAGGTCTTCTTAAATATTGGGCCCCAAACACTTCAATTACACATCGGCAAAAGTTGAATAAACATTAGATGTCAGTTGTTTCAACAATCCGTAGATACTCATCATAATGATCAGCAGGGGCTCCATACGCCAATTGACGAATAGCTGTTGTGCATTTCTGAAGTGGTGACAAACCTTTTTTCCCCGCTGCATCGACCTTCCATTGAAAATATTCTGAATGATTTTTCACGGCATCAACTATACGAAGGAATAACTCTTTTTTCATTCGAAATCGACGTCGAAATATGTCATCAAGATATACCGGATCATCAGAAAAGTAATCATTGAAAAGACGAGCATGTCCAACTTCACGATCCCGATTCAAATACCTTCTCCTTTGTGTTCTACAGGAAGAACTTTGAGCTCTTTGACGTACCGTTTGTCGCTGCTCATATAGCTGGAGCATTCTTCGTTCATCTATATCCTCCGCATCTTCCGCCAATTCATTTCTCCAAAATTCCTCACTACAAAAAAAAAGCATTTTGGGACAAAATTGGGGACGAATTTTAAAAAAAAATTCGTTGCAAAAATTTTTGGGACAAAATCAGGGACGAAAATTTTTTCGTCCCAAATTGGTTGATGCCAACTTTTGGAACGAAATATGGATTGTTGCAAATTTAGGAACGAATTTGGGGACGAATTTGGCGACGAATAAAATTTTCGTCCCCAAATTCGTTGCAAAAAAGTATACAAATTTGCAACGAAAATTATTTTTGTTGCAAACTTAGGAACGAATTTGGGGACGAATTCACATGAGCAAATTTGTCTCTATCTTTGCAACAAATTTGGGGATGAATTCGGTGACAAATTAAATTTTGTTGCCAATTTTGTCCCTAATATTGCAACAAGTTTGGGGACAAATTCGGTGACAAAATTTTTTTTGTTGCCATTTTTGTTCCTAAATTTGGAACGAATAATAAATTTGTTGCAAATCTGGCAACAAATTTGGCAACAAAAACTTGTCCACGATTTTGAAAATCGTATGGTAAATTTTCGTCCCAGAATTCGTCCCAAATTCTGGGACGAATTTAATTTTGGAACGAATCCACAGAATTCGTCCCAGAATTCGTCCCAGATTCTGGGACGAATTTTGGGACGAATCCAATCTGGGACGAATTTTGGGACGAATCCACAAAATTCGTCCCAAAATTCGTCCCAGATTCTAGAACGAATTCTGGGACGAAAAAAATTTTGTCCCAAATTACGATAGAATTGGCTCAAATAATTTTCGTTGCCAAATTCGTCCCTATATCAAATATTTTTTCCAGTTTCAATTTATTTCTACAATACAATCCATAAATACATAAACAAATTCAAATAACAATAATATGCATTCAACACATCCTAATTTAACATTTCAACACATCCTAATTTATCATTTCAACACATCAACTCATAATTCAAGAAATATAAAGATTCCATGAAGTTTACATTTCAACAAAGTTTACAAGATCCATCCAAGCTAACTAGAAAATATGATACAAAGTTTACAAGATCCATCCAAGCTACTAGAAAATATGATACAAAGTTTACAAGATCCATCATCCATCCAAGCTACTAGAAAATATGATACAAAGTTCAACAACCCAATGTTTTAAAAGTCCATCATCCATCCAAGAACACTAAGAATACATATAGTTATCTTCGTGTGCCACAAAAATCTTTGATCCCCATCAAATCTCCTTTGCCTACATAATAACAAACAAATAAACCAGGTCAAGTGTAACAAGAAAGCTTTTAAAAATTATACGATATGGCCATGTAACAAGAATAATTGGAAACAAGACCCATGATATGCATAGTTTACATTAATTAACACAATGTTTTACTATGTAAACATGGACATATCATACTTGTAGTATTCATGCAGGGCACCAGTTCTTTTAAGATTTGTTATCATATTTTTTTAATCATACACATTTTGAGAACAGACCCATGATATGCATGCATTGTTCAAAGGTCATGAAATTTATTTATTTCGCACTCCATTGGCTAAGTGAGGTCTTCGTCAATCAATTATCAACTTGAATTCATTAGAGGATAATGAATTCATGTTCACAAGATCAAAACAATTTTTCATCTTCCATTTTGGCTCTCCAAGCTTATACAGTCAGATTCTAAGAGCAAGGTGAATCAAAAGAAAAACATATTTTTCTAACAGAAATCGTAAGCCTCACCTCCGCCGCCACCGAGTGCGGCATCCATCGAACATCTGGCGATCGCAACACCAAATCCATCAAAAGTACAAGTATGTATAGTTTTGTCTTTGGTTGGTATTTAATGAAAACTAAAGGATGTTTAAAATAAGTGTTCATTTTATTGTGTTAATTATTTGACAATTTCATATGAATAACTTTAGCACAATTTTAACAAGTCTTTGCAAAATATTAAGAATAGTGCGATGTAATTCTAGATGAAATATAGAACTTTTATGTATCTATATAGTTTTGAGACTGTACATAGATCAAATTCAGAACTTTCATGCATCGTTATCATTGAAGACAAAACAAGAAAGAGCAGCTTATCAAAAAGAAGGCACACAATTAAACAACTATTTAAAGCTAACTTTAACACAATTATTTAAAGTTAAATTTATATAATTAAACAACTATA
The DNA here is from genome assembly GCF_018446385.1 of Zingiber officinale. Taxonomy (NCBI): domain Eukaryota; kingdom Viridiplantae; phylum Streptophyta; class Magnoliopsida; order Zingiberales; family Zingiberaceae; genus Zingiber; species Zingiber officinale. The sequence goes on along the minus strand of NC_056007.1, from coordinate 46,624,007 downwards.
ACATAATTATTTAAAGCTAACTTTAGATATAGAACAGTAAATGCATATTAATGAATTTAGGAATATCGAAAAGAAGTGAACAAATACAGCTGTCTTCAACTACATTGAGATCACACCAAATTGAGACCTGCACAAACAACATTATCAAATCAGGACAAAAATAAAGTCAGATTATTAGAGACTCCATTCATATTGCATAGTTATGCTTTAATTTTGTTACTAGTACACAACTAAAAGTCATATAGATTAATCTACGTCAAAGATAAGTAATCTCATACATTGACAGTGGAATAGTGCAAGACTTAACCTACAAATGGCAGAATTGAAAAGTTAAAAAACCATTGATTAATGTGTAAAGCAGTAAACATGAGAAAAAAATTCATCATACATTATTAAAATTATCAAAAATCATCACCGCCATCATCGTTATCATCGTAGGCATCATCATCGTCATTGGGAGGATTCTGACTTTGAGCGGAGCTCAACTGAAGGTGTTGCATGATTAATTCTTGTTGTCGGCACATATCTCTAATATCTTTCTCCAAAATAGCCCGTTCTTTGTCTCTTTGCACCCTTTCTTGGTCTCTTTGTGATATTATTTCCTTCAGATGACTAACCTCATCAGTCAAGGTATTTATTTGGGTCGTAAGTGCTGATGTGGAGGAAGAAGTTCCAACTAATCTTTGGATTCTACTCAAGGAACCCATCCCCAATATCCTTCCTCTTTTTGGTCCTCCACTGGCCTCTAACCATAAACTCAAATTATTGCCAACAGACTCCTCAGACCCCTGACTATCGTTACTAGCTTGTGAGCATGTTTGGGCTAGCTTGAGTTGATCATATTTTTCGTGTTTTGTAAAACACATACGATATTAATTAGATATAATAGAAACACATATAATATTAAGACAATAATGGTAGGTAACTAATTAAATTTAAATCATATATTAAGGTAAAATAAATATTAAATCCAACCTTGACTGCTTTTGCTCTCGCCCCACTCCATGTGTTATCCTTTTTTTTAAAAGTGCGAGTGAAAGTATCAATGAAAGAAGGCTCCTTCCCTCTCTCCTGGGTCTAAAAAAAATATTATTTCAAATAATGAAATAATTTGATATATATTAAAAATTTGTGAAAGAGTGAACAATTACCATTCTCCGTCTATGCTCATCTATATTAATGGAGCCTCCCGCATATATAGCACTTGATTCACCAGAATTGTGAGATTGATTCATTCTATTCAGGTCACTCCTTTGTTTACTTTCCTCCGTTGCCCAAAATAAAGTGATCCTCTCCCAATTTTCTTCAGTGATGAAGTTTGGCTTTTTCCTCCGACTCTTTGCGTGACTTAGTACATGTCTAATGTGATCGCCACATTTCTTTTTAAATATTCTTCGTATCTCCATTTCGTCATTTGGGTCCCAATTATTTAAGCGCTGAAATAGAAATTTATTTTATTATATAAAAACTGTAAAATTGAAGTAAACTCAAGAAAATATACTTTGAACTCGCTCCACCAAAGTTGTTTTGTGGCCGATGGAGTGCTTGAATATGTCAAAGATTCCCCTCCCCAATGGTTGTTCACGATTCTATTTATTTCTCGAACAACTAGTACCGGATTTTCAAAGCTGCATTAAATTACAAAATAACGATGTTAAATAATTAAGATATGTCTAACAAATAAAATATTTTATAGTACTTACGAATCACCGATGGGGACTAAAGGAGCTCTATCATTCCTAAACTCAGCAAATGAGTTTCTTGCTGAGTCAGGAGGATCTGAGTGGACAGGTAACTGCTCTGGGTAAGGTACTTGTGGTGGCGAATATGAAACCGGTGCAGAAGGTACATGAGATGGGCCCGGCTGATGAAGGGGTGGCATAGGTACACTGGCAGGGGAATATGATGCCGGTGGAGAAGACACATGGGATGGGCCTGCCTGAGTAGGGGGTGGCATAGGTTCACTGGCAGGTGATGGATGTGTCTGGTCCTGTGGTCGCCGTTTACGTCCACCACGTCGAAATATATGCTGGAAATTTCAATAATTTAATAAAGTTAATTACAGATCTGATACATAACAAAGGATAATTAAAAACTTACCATTTTTATGTAAAGATTATGGAAAAGGGTGGAGGGGAAATTTATGAAATGGGACCTCTGATGACCTGTAGGAACAAATACAATGTGTTAACAGATAAAGTAAATCAAATTATAAAAGAGACAGTATATACAATAAAATATGGGAAATTTCTTTAAATAAGCTAACAAAACTTACCCATCATCAAAAATTAAAGTCATCATTATCATTATCATCCTCATCCTCCTCTTCCTCCTCCTCCTTCTCTTCCTCCTCCTCCTCTTCCTCCTCCTCCTCCTCCTCATCATCAATTTCAATTCTATCCATGTTGATTACTACACCGTTGGGATCTCGTAAAGTTGGAATAATATATTCCTCAGTCTGAAAGGTGTTTGAAACTTCCTCTTGCTGATATGCAATGTTTTCCCAACGTACCTCAATTTTTTTTCGTGCTTTGGTTTTACAAATAGCCCACCAATCAATCTTATCGCGTTTCAAACTCGGATATGAAGAATAGAATACTTGAATTGCTTGTTGTGCCAACACAAATGGTTCATATCTCTTATAAAATCTCTTATGATTTATTTCAACTAAATTATAATGTGGATGCACTTTCATCCCTCTAACAGGGTCAAACCAGCGACACATAAATAATATAACTTTCATTTGTGGTCCCGGATATTCTACTTCTATAATTTCATCCAACAAACCATAAAAATCATTGTTTGCACCTCCTTCATTGGATGACGATACGCACACCCCACTATTCATGGTATTCTTGCACATTCCATAGTCTTGAGTATGAAAATTATATCCATTTATGAAATATGCTGGCCAAGTGCGTACGCATGAATTTGGACCCCATGACAGATGGATTAACCATTCTTGCTCAAGGTGAGCTTGATTAGCTTGAACCTAAGGTCAAAACACAAATTGTTAAAAGTATGCATATGTATCAACAAATTATAGATTTTTTACTTACATATGATTTGAACCATGCAGCAAATTCTTCTTCACAAAATCAATCGAACTCTTGTGTCGATAATTCAGAATATAAGTTGGTAAATATCCTACTCAAAAAAATATATTGTTACACACACAATTGAAAAAATAAAAAAATAACAATAAAAATATATACTTACTCGTAATATGATGATACTTCTGGACAATTTAGTAAAATATATGTTTGGGTTGCCCGCCATTCTTTACCAGTTAAGTATCTTTGTTTACATGGTCCACTTGGTCGACCAAGGTAGTTAAAAATTGAAAATGAGATAACATTTGGATCAATAGGACCCTCATCATTTCTGCCCGCTCTTCGCCTTTTGCATTGAACATGAGGTTCAAAATAATATGATGCAAAAGTGGTGACTTCCTCCACAATGTATGCATTAACAATAGAGGCTTCAACTCGTGCTTTATTTTTCACCTTTTTCTTCAAATGATATAAGAATCTGTTGAAGATATATAAAATTATATTAAATATATATAAGAAGTATTTTTTTTTCATTCAATCAGTCGAATTATACAAATAAGACACTCTACCTTTCAAATGGATACATCCACCGAAAATGAACGGGTCCTCCAACTTTGGCCTCATATGGCAAGTGAACCAAAAGATGCTCCATGGAGTCAAAAAAAGAGGGTGGAAATATCCTTTCCAAATTGCACAAAATGATTGGAATATCTCTCTCTAACTTCTCCATGTGTGAACGTCTCAAAACTGTTGAGCAAATATCATGTAGGAAAATACTTAACTCCGTAATCGCTCCCCATACAAATTGTGGTAAGAGTTCCTTAAAAGCAATAGGAATCAGTCTTTGCATTATGATATGACAATCATGACTTTTCATACCAATTAACTTCCATTCTTTCAAATCGACACATCTTCCAAGATTAGAGACATACCCATCTGGAAATTTCAAAGATTTCAACCATTCACATAGGACACGTCTTTGATCCTTATTTAATGTATAAATTGCCTTTGGCTTTGGTCCCCTACTATTTTCATCGACATCAAGAGTGGGTCTTTTACATATGAGTCGCATATCTTTTCTTGCATTGAGATTGTCTTTTGTTTTTCCAGTGATATCCATCACAGTATTTATCAGATTATCAAAAACATTCTTCTCAATATGCATTACATCGAGATTATGATGTATCAAATGACTAAACCAATACGGTAAATCCCAAAATATACTTCGTTTAGTCCATTTATGTGTACTCCCATATTCATATGTTGTACCATATGGTTGTTCAATAACAGAGGGAAAGTGATGCACTCTGTACCAAATATCTTGACCTGTCAATCTCAATGGGGGAAGTATTCTTTCGATCCTATTTTTAGTGAATTCATCTTTATTCTTTCTGAACTTATGATTTGTTGGTAAGAATTGCCTATGACAATCAAAATAACTTGGTTTCTTTCCGTGTTTCAATCTGAATGACTTTGATCTCTCCATACATATTGGGCATCCCAAGATCCCAGCAGTACTCCAACCTGATAGCATACCATAAGTTGGAAAATCATTTATGGTCCAAAGAAGAGCAGCCTTCAGTATAAACATCTGGTTAGAATGAACATCGTATGTAGGAACACCTTCATCCCATAGTTGTTTAAGTTCTGCTATCAGAGGTTGCATATAAATATCTATTAACTTCTTTGGATTTTGCGGACCTGGTACAACCAATGTTAAAAACATATAAGGTGTTTTCATGCACATCCCAGGTGGAAGATTATACGGCGTTAAGATAACTGGCCAACAAGAATAATTTCTTCCTGATTTACCAAACGGAGCAAATCCATCAGCACAGAGACATAATCTAATATTTCTAGTCTCCTTTGCAAAATCTGGATATGTTCTATCAAAATTTTTCCACGCATCTGCATCTGATGGATGACACATTAAACCCTCTTCTGTTTGATGAGTTGCATGCCAAGTCATGTGTTCTGCAGTTGCCCTTAATGCATACAATCTTTGTAACCTAGGAGTTAAAGGTAAATAAAACAACTGGCTGTGTGCTTTACGTCGTTGTTGACTCCTTCTGGTTGTCTTATACCTATCTTGATTACAGAATTTACAAACCTCTACATCTGCATCATCTCCCCAATATAACATACAACCATCTCTGCAAACATCAATTCTTTCAACTGGAAGACCTAAATCTTTCACCAGTTTTTTCATACTGTAAAAATCAAGAGGCAAATTGTGATCACGTGGCAATGTATCGTCAATCGCTTGAACAATATCATTAAAACAATCTTGCGACATATTATGATCTGCCTTTATATTTAATAATCTGGATGTGAGAGATAATTTAGTCTGACTGTCACAATCGGAATATAATGGTTCATTTGCAGCACTCAATACTTCTTGAAATTTGTAATATATTTCATCCAAACCTGGTACATCAGGCTCCTCCAACGACAATGTATTAGTGGCAAACATTTGTTCACTTGTTGGAGGAAAACTAGAACTTGCACCAAGCGTCTCGGGAATATAATTCTGACAACTTGCATCAATTACCATCCTCTGATATGGATTGAATTGTTCATAATAACTCTGATCCCCACTAGCAGAGGCTTGAAAATTCCGTCCATAATCCTCATCAGATATGAACGGTTCGCCATGACTTGTCCAATTATAATAATTCGGAGTAAAACCAAATCTACAAAGATGTTCTTCAACTTTATCGGTGGGTAAAAATTTTCCATTGTGACATTTTCTACACGCGCACCTTATCTTATTGCCATCCATATACATAACTTGAGTAGATGCAAAATTTAAAAATTGCCTCAGTCCAGTGATAAACTCAGGAGTTAACCCTTGACGATTAGGCAAATTTTTTTTATACATCCAACTTCGCTCATTCTGCATTTTACCTGAATTCAACTATTCATGTTAAACATTATTAAAAGTTACTATAGATAAATCTTATCATTGAAGACAAAACAAAAACAACAACTAATCAAAAAGAAGGAACGCAATTAATCAACTATAATATAATTATTTAAAGCTAACTTTATATACAAATTAGTAAATGCATAATAATGAACTTAAGAATACCGAAAAGAGGTCAACAAATACAGCTGTCTTCAACTACACTGAGATCACGCCAAAATGAGACCTGCACAAACAACATTATCAATTAAGACAGTAAATTTTGAATATTAACTTAAATTTCAGATCATTAAGGTCCACGACGGCAGCCATACGCCGTCCAGCCATCGCCTGGCAGCGGCCAGCCACACGCCGGCCATGCAGCGGCCTGCCGGCGGCCAGACAGGGACTGCCGGCGCCCAGGCAGCGCCGGCAAGCAGCCCTACGACGGCGAGAGGGAGAGATCCGAGGGCAGAGTGCTTACCCGGAGATCAAGCGATCGTCGCAGATCACGTCGTCGTCGATCGGAGATGTGGCCGAAACCTGGAAATCGCAGCTTGGGAAGGGGTGAACGGGGGAGAGAGAGGGGAAAGAAATGAGGGAAGGGAAAAAGTATCGGGTGAGTTCTAGATCTAGGGTTTATTAGGAACAAATATATTTTGTTCCCGATTTCGTCCCTAAGTTTGGGACGAATCCATGGATTCGTCCCAAATTTTGGGACAAATTCTGGATTCGTCCCAAAATCTGGGACGAATTCAGAAATTTGTCCCAGAATTTAAATTTTTTTAAATAAAAAAGGAATAAAATCGAAAGGAATAAATACGGACCTAGAGACATCGGAATTTGATGAAATAAGTTTCTATGTGCTCGTCTCATTGTCCTGATCGAAAATCTATCAATAAAAATATTTTTTACCAAATATATATATATTTGGAATTTTTTTAATCCTAATTTAACCTAATTTGGTGTTAAAAATTCAAATCACTGAAAATAATAATTAAAAATTATGGATGATGACGTATTTACGATCAGCTTAACGATACGAATGCATAGAAACTTGTTTCATCAAATTCCGAGGTCTCTAGGTCCATATTTAAGCCTTACGTGTTTTATTTTATTTATTTAAAAATATTTATAGGTTTGGGACGAATTCTGGATTCGTCCCAAATTTTGGGACGAATCCTGGAATTCGTCCCAAAGTTTGGGACGAATCTCTGGATTCGTCCCAAAAATTTAATTAATTTTTTTAATAAAAACAAACTTGGACGGCTTAAATACGGACCTAGAGATATCGGAATTTGATGAAATAAGTTTCTATGTGCTCGACTCGTTGTCCTGATCGAAAATCTATCAATAAAAATATTTTTTACCAAATATATATATATTTGGAATTTTTTAATCCCAATTTGACCTAATTTGGTGTTAAAAATTCAAATCACTGAAAATAATAATTAAAAATTATGGATGATGACGTATTTACGATCAGCTCAATGATACGGATGCATAGAAACTTGTTTCATCAAATTCTGAGGTCTCTAGGTCCATATTTAAGCCTTACGTGTTGTATTTTATTTATTTAAAAATATTTATAGGTTTGGGACGAATTCTGGATTCGTCCCAAATTTTGGGACGAATCTCTGAATTCGTCCCAAAATTTGGGACGAATCCAGAGATTCGTCCCAAAAATTTAATTAATTTTTAAAAAAAAAACAAACTTGGACGGCTTAAATACGGACCTAGTGTAACGACCACCCTTCTTACTACTCTACTACTCTCTAAGAGTGACCGTTACTTAACTACTAACTCTACTTAACCGGTATAATTAAAAACCACGAGGAATCTCTACCGAAAAATTTCGGCAGAATCTCCCCTGTACCGATGACTAAATCATCAATACAAACAAACTATACTCAGCCACAGGCGGTTGGAACATATATCTTCACAACCACGCAGTATAATATCACAAATAAAAGAAGGAAACTACCCTAATAATAGCAAACAACAATATCACTCCATCAATAGAACCCAACTACAAATGCGGAATAAACTTAATTACAATCTTGACTCATAATATCATTTAAAGAAAACTAAAGAACTCATAACAGAAAAGTCTTAAAAATTCCTTAGCAAACTCTTGATCTCCCCATAGTCCAGCCATCACACACCTTCATCACCACCACCTTGTCGCCTTCCTTACTAAATCTTTTCCTTTCCTTTATCTGCAGTAGGAGGAAGTGCAGTCTTAGTGAGCGCTATCTACTCACAAAAAAAACTCGATATGCATGTATATAAATAAAAACATGCTAAAACTGAATGCTAACATGTAAAGCTACTCATGCTCATAAATAGCAAAGGAATCAGACTATCTGAAATACTAAACATGTATAGCTAATCATGCTCATAATCCAATGAAGGAAATCATACTAACTGAAATACTAACATGTATAGCTAATCATGCTCATAATCCAATAAAGGAATCATACTAACTGAAATACTAACATGTATAGCTAATCATGCTCATAATCCAATAAAGGAATCATACTAACCGAAATACTAACATGTATAGCTAATCATGCTCAAAATCCAATAAAGGAATCATACTAACTGAAATACTAAACATGTATAGCTGATTATGCTCATAAACCAATAACACTATAACTGCATGCTGAGAGCAAATAAAGCTAAACATGCTGAATAATCTAATAGCAAGAAACAAATAAAACTACTACCGCATGCTTCAAATAACAAGAAACTAACTTTCTAATTCTAGACAGTTTTGAAGCTCGTTTCATTTGTTTCAAAAACTTATACTTTAATACTTCAAAATAATAATAAACTTCTTTTGGGCCCGGCATTGTACCACTTTGCGCGCATTCTTAATAAGAATCGAGGTAGCTAATCCCGAAACTACTAAGATACTTCTAGGCCTTGTGCCTAGGGGCAACTTGGAGCCCACCCCTTGGACCTTGTGTCCGGTACATGCCCTTTAAAAGTAAAATACTTATTATCTTAATTACTTCTTCTTTAAATGCCTTGGCATTTTAATAAGCACCTTGTGTGCCAAAAATCCCTAAAGTCTTGACTTTGGGATCTACTTAAGGCCTTGGCCTTTTTCTTTCTTTTCTTTATTTTTCTTATACTTGTTAATACTTCTAACAGAATACTTCTTTAAAGAGAAACTGAAATGTTTAAGCAAATTCTATCTTTGAAATGCTTAAACCAAAAAAACTGCCTACTATGCTAATAAAATTCTGCATATTAAGCTTAATAAAAATCTGTCCTAAAATTGAAATTCTGCATGCAATATTTATCAAAATCTGCAAGCAATGCTTATGAAAATCTGCTTATTTAAAATCTGCATACTATACTTATAAAAATCTGCATGCTATACTTATAAAAATCAGCTTATTAAAAGTCTGCATACTATACTCAACAAATCTGCTCATGCACATCTATTAGCAAAGGAAAAGAAATCTGCTCATGCTCGAATATTAGCAAAATGGTAAACTGATCATGCTTAATTATTAGCAAATGGAAAATTTCTCATGCTTTACTAACAGCAAGTAAAACTAACTACATGCTCCAAAATTTAATCAAGCTATCTTATGTTCATGGCTTATTAAAGTAGCAAATGAAACTAAGGATAGATCTACTCATGCTTCACTCAAAACCTGTTCAAAAACCCAACAGCAGTAACGTTAGCAAGGAAGAAGGAAACCCAATTGAAAGTATTCTTAAGCCTGATCAATTGTATAACAACAGTAACCCACAAAATGGCAACAATAGATCTATCCAAATATACTAAGGTACCAAGTTGTGCATGCTCATTAAGGAAACTACACTACTGTTCATGCTCAATTAATTAGCAAGGAAGAAAAATCAAGAAAATCAACACTGCAAGCTAAAGGCCGGCTGTTCATTCTCGTGCAGTAGCAAAGAAAGGAATTTAAAGATATCAATGTTGCAAACTAAAGGATCGGCTGCTCATGTTCAACTAGTAGAAACCGAAACCACATGTTAAACCTAAACAACTTATTCATTTATCTCAGATTTCAACAAAACTAAATCTGCACTAAACATGCTCAACTGAACTAACACTTCCCTTTCTTTCTTTAGGGTTCACGACAGCAAGTATAAAAAACAAAAGCTCCATGAAACATGCTCCGAATTCAACACAATAACTAACATAAATCCGAAACAAAAGACATGCTGCGGATGATAAGGAATGAAATTGAATTCTGAAATCAAAAGGAAAAGAAGATCGATGTCGCGGAACTACTCCTACTGCAGGTGAGAAGCAACTCACCGAGCAATCTTGGACTTACAACCGGAAAGGAGAAGTCTAGGGTTCCGGATAGGTGAAGATTCTCGTGATCCCTTGCGGCGACACCTTCTCCTCGATGAAGGGGACTCGCGATTGTGAAGATCTCACCGGGAAAAACCCTCGCCGGCCGCCGGAGACGAAGCTAAAGCTTCGTATTTCCTTCGCTCGGCAGAAGCGGCGCCGTCGCACGCAAGGAGAAGAGGAAAAGAATTTTGAGAGAAAATTTTAGGTTTTCGAAATAAGATTTAAATCTTATACCTTAGGTTATTTTCATTTCTAACTTTACCTTATATACTTGTCGCTGCATATTTGATCAGCAAAGACCGCTGGCGCAGTTGGTCTGTTGAGTTTTGCTCGAAGCCACAGGTCTGGGCTTCGATTCTCAGCCGCACCCCTTTTATTTCCAATTTATTTTACTGTTCCTAACTACTAGTTAAATAAATATCGCTCCACATATGATTAACAAAAACCGTGTAGCTCAGCTGGTTGGACTGGTTTTGCTTGGGTCAGTCCGACCCGAGATCGTGGGTTCAAATCTCACCTTCAACATTTTCTTTTAAAACTTCTTTTTTTTTGTAACCCTACTAAACGACCTCCAAAAATTACGTAAAAATACTCTAAAAATTTCTAAAAATCTCTAGAATATTTTAAAAGTATTTCCAAATATTTTTATGAACTTTTAAACTTGAAATAGGGAAAATTGGGTCGTTACACCTAGAGACATCGGAATTTGATGAAACAAGTTTCTATGTGCTTGTCTCATTGTCCTGATCGTAAATCTATCAATAAAAATATTTTTTTACCAAATATATATATTTTTGGAATTTTTTAATCCCAATTTGACCTAATTTGGTGTTAAAAATTCAAATCACTGAAAATAATAATTAAAAATTATGGATGATGACGTATTTACGATCATTTCAACGATACGGATGCATAGAAACTTGTTTCATCAAATTCCGAGGTCTCTAGGTCCATATTTAAACTTTCGGACACTAATTTACAACTGTTCAGTACACAACACATTTTTAGTTAGTATCAATCTATAGATGTTCTAAAAAATATCTACATAGAGATATCATAATTTGATGAAATAAGTTTCTATGCGCTCGTATCGTTGTCCTGATCATAAATCTATCAATATAAATATTTTTTACCAAATATATATATTTTTGGAATATTTTAATCCCAATTTGACCTAATTTGGTGTTAAAAATATAAATCACTGAAAATATTAATTAAAATTATGGATGATGACGTATTTATGATTAGCTCAACGATACGGATGCATAGAAACTTGTTTCATCAAATTCCGAGGTCTCTAGGTCCATATTTAAGCCTTACGTGTTGTATTTTATTTATTTAAAAATATTTATAGGTTTGGGACGAATTCTGGATTCTTCCCAAATTTTGGGACGAATCTTGGAATTCGTCCCAAAGTTTGGGACGAATCTCTGGATTCGTCCCAAAATTTGGGACGAATCCAGAGATTCGTCCCAAAAATTTAATTAATTTTTTTAAAAAAAACAAACTTCGACGGCTTAAATACAGACCTAGAGATATCAGAATTTGATGAAACAAGTTTCTATGTGCTAGTCTCATTGTCCTGATCGAAAATCTATCAATAAAAATATTTTTTACCAAATATATATATATTTGGAATTTTTTAATCCCAATTTGACCTAATTTGGTGTTAAAAATTCAAATCACTGAAAATAATAATTAAAAATTATGGATGATGACGTATTTACGATCAACTCAACGTTACGAATGCATAGAAACTTGTTTCATCAAATTCCGAGGTCTCTAGGTCCATATTTAAGCCTTACGTGTTTCATTTTATTTATTTAAAAATATTAATAGGTTTGGGACGAATCCAGAGATTCGTCCCAAAAATTTAATTAATTTAAAAAAAAAAACAAACTTGGACGGCTTAAATACGGACCTAGAGACATCAGAATTTGATGAAATAAGTTTCTATGTGCTCGTCTCATTGTCCTGATCGTAAATATATCAATAAAAATATTTTTTTACCAAATATATATATATTTGGAATTTTTTAATCCCAATTTGACCTAATTTGGTGTTAAAAATTCAAATCACTGAAAATAATAATTAAAAATTATGGATGATGACGTATTTACGATCATTTCAACGATACGGATGCATAGAAACTTGTTTCATCAAATTCCGAGGTCTCTAGGTCCATATTTAAGCTTTCGGACACTAATTTACAACTGTTCAGTACACAACACATTTTTAGTTAGTATCAATCTATAGATGTTTTCAAAAATATCTACATAGAGATATCATAATTTGATGAAACAAGTTTCTATGCGCTCGTATCGTTGTCCTGATCATAAATTTATCAATATAAATATTTTTTACCAAATATATATATTTTTGGAATATTTTAATCCCAATTTGACCTAATTTGGTGTTAAAAATTTAAATCACTAAAAATATTAATTAAAATTATGGATGATGATGTATTTATGATCAGCTCAACGATACGGATGCATAGAAACTTGTTTCATCAAATTCCGAGGTCTCTAGGTCCATATTTAAGCCTTACGTGTTGTATTTTATTTATTTAAAAATATTTATAGGTTTGGGAAGAATTCTGGATTCGTCCCAAATTTTGGGACGAATCCTGGAATTCATCCCAAAGTTTGGGACGAATCTCTGGATTCATCCCAAAATTTGGGACGAATCTAGAGATTCATCCCAAAAATTTAATTAATTTTTTTAATAAAAACAAACTTGGACGGCTTAAATACGGACCTAGAGACATCAAAATTTGATGAAACAAGTTTCTATGTGCTCGTCTCGTTGTCCTGATCGAAAATCTATCAATAAAAATATTTTTTACCAAATATATATATATTTGGAATTTTTTAATCCCAATTTGACCTAATTTGGTGTTAAAAATTCAAATCACTGAAAATAATAATTAAAAATTATGGATGATGACGTATTTAAGATCAGCTCAACGATACGAATGCATAGAAACTTGTTTCATCAAATTCCGAGGTCTCTAGGTCCATATTTAAGCCTTACGTGTTTCATTTTATTTATTTAAAAATATTTATAGGTTTGGGACGAATCCTGGATTCGTCCCAAATTTTGGGACGAATCCTGGAATTCGACCCAAAATTTGGGACGAATCCAGAGATTCGTCCCAAAAATTTAATTAATTTTAAAAAAAAAAATAAACTTGGACGGCTTAAATACGGACCTAGAGACATCGGAATTTGATGAAACAAGTTTCTATGTGCTCGTCTCATTGTCCTGATCGAAAATCTATCAATAAAAATATTTTTTACCAACATATATATATTTGGAATTTTTTAATCCCAATTTGACTTAATTTGGTGTTAAAAATTCAAATCACTGAAAATAATAATTAAAAATTATGGATGATGACGTATTTATGATCAGCTCATCGATACGAATATATAGAAACTTGTTTAATCAAATTCCGAGGTCTCTAGGTCCATATTTAAGCCTTACGTGTTTCATTTTATTTATTTAAAAATATTTATAGGTTTGAGACGAATCCTGGATTAGTCCCAAATTTTGGGACGAATCCTGGAATTCGTCCCAAAGTTTGGGACGAATCTCTGGATTCGTCCCAAAATTTGGGACGAATTCAGAGATTTAAAAAAAACAAACTTGGACGGCTTAAATACGGACCTAGAGACATCGGAATTTGATGAAACAAGTTTCTATGTGCTCGTCTCATTGTCCTGATCGTAAATATATCAATAAAAATATTTTTTTACCAAATATATATATATCTGGAATTTTTTAATCCCAATTTGACCTAATTTGGTGTTAAAAATTCAAATCACTGAAAATAATAATTAAAAATTATGGATGATGACGTATTTACGATCATTTCAACGATACGGATGCATAGAAACTTGTTTATCAAATTCTGAGGTCTCTAGGTCCATATTTAAGCTTTCGGACACTAATTTACAACTGTTCAGTACACAACACATTTTTAGTTAGTATCAATCTATAGATGTTTTAAAAAATATCTATATAGAGATATCATAATTTGATGAAACAAGTTTCTATGCGCTCGTATCGTTGTCCTGATCATAAATCTATCAATATAAATATTTTTTACCAAATATATATATTTTTGGAATATTATAATCCCAATTTGACCTAATTTGGTGTTAAAAATTTAAATCACTGAAAATATTAATTAAAATTATGGATGATGACGTATTTATGATCAGCTCAACGATACGGATGCATAGAAACTTGTTTCATCAAATTCCGAGGTCTTTAGGTCCATATTTAAGCCTTACGTGTTGTATTTTATTTATTTAAAAATATTTATAGGTTTGGGACGAATTCTGGATTCTTCCCAAATTTTGGGACGAATCCTGGAATTCGTCCCAAAGTTTGGGAAGAATATCTGGATTCATCCCAAAATTTGGAACGAATCCAGAGATTCGTCCCAAAAATTTAATTAATTTTTTTAATAAAAACAAACTTGGACGGCTTAAATACGGACCTAGAGACATCGGAATTTGATGAAACAAGTTTCTATGTGCTCGTCTCGTTGTCCTGATCGAAAATCTATCAATAAAAATATTTTTTACCAAATATATATATATTTGGAATTTTTTAATTCTAATTTGACCTAATTTGGTGTTAAAAATTCAAATCACTGAAAATAATAATTAAAAATTATGGATGATGACGTATTTACGATCAGCTCAATGATACGAATGCATAGAAACTTGTTTCATCAAATTCTGAGGTCTCTAGGTCCATATTTAAGCCTTACGTGTTTCATTTTATTTATTTAAAAATATTTATAGGTTTGGGACGAATTCTGGATTCGTCCCAAATTTTGGGACGAATCTCTGGATTCGTCCCAAAATTTGGAACGAATCCAGAGATTCGTCCCAAAAATTTAATTAATTTTTTTAATAAAAACAAACTTGGACGGCTTAAATACGGACCTAGAGACATCGGAATTTGATGAAACAAGTTTCTATGTGCTTGTCTCATTGTCCTGATCATAAATCTATCAATAAAAATATTTTTTACCAAATATATATATATTTGGAATTTTTTAATCCCAATTTGACCTAATTTGGTGTTAAAAATTCAAATCACTGAAAATAATAATTAAAAATTATGGATGATGACGTATTTACGATCAGCTCAACGATACGAATGCATAGAAACTTGTTTCATCAAATTCCGAGGTCTCTAGGTCCATATTTAAGCCTTACGTGTTTCATTTTATTTATTTAAAAATATTTTTATTTTAGGGACGAATCCTGTATTTGTTCCAAAGTTTGGGACGAATCCTAGATTCGTCCCAGAATTTGGGATGAATCTTCGATTCATTCCCAAATTTGGGACGAATCCAGTATTTGTCCCTAAATTTGGGACAAATTCTTATTTTGTTCCAGATTTGGGGACGAATTTAGCAACGAATTTTTTTTATGTTGCAAACTTGAAACGAAATTTTTTTGTTGCAAGTTTTGTTGGTTATTTGGGTCGAAATTTATTTTCGACCCTAAATTTGTCCCAATTTTGGGACGAAATTTTTTCGTTCCAAACTTTTGTCCCCAAAGTTGTATTTTTTTGTAGTGCCTGGAGCATAGATCAATCTGGATTTTGAGTCATTTGAAATAAATCAAGATATTTTTGTGGTTGAAAAATATAGAGAGTTGAGGAAAGAAATCGAAAGCAAAGATAACAAGGAGATGAATGAAAAATATGAAATCGATCATGTATTTATAAAAAAAAATAAATTAAACAAATAAAGTTAACCGTTGAACAACGGCTAAAATAGTCGTTGTTCAACGGCACAGTATACCAAATCTATTAATCCGAGCATTATTTTTATATATATATAATTATTAAAAAAATTAATATAAAAAAAATAAAAAACACGACGAAGCGGCTCCGTAACAACGGAGCCGCTTCATCGTGTGAGGTGAGAAACCTCCCTCCCACTATGGGAGGGAGGTTTCTCCCTCTGCCACATCCGCAGTGGGAGCTCCGAAGGAGCTCCCACTGTGGGTGCTCTAATTGATGTTAAAAAATAAGAAAAAAAAATTCTAAATAATGATTTGACTTATGGTATTTAGGATTGATGTGGTAGAAATTTACCATCACATTAGAGACTGTAATAAAGCTTTTTTCTCACCTACATATATTAACACTTATCATAGGGGTAACACCGAGAGTCATCTCGTTAATAAGGCCCCTTAGATGTTTATATCATTGTAGGATCATGAAAAAAAATAGCATTAGATAAATATAAAAGAAAAAAATCTAAGATTAACGTTTTATAAGAAATTATTATCCTACACCCTAGATTATTAAATATCTGGAAAAAAATATGGAACCGTAACATCAACGACTCTCCTAGAGCTATTCCCATGGATATAAAAGGAGGTAAATACAGGTACATAACTGAAAATGCATGACCGAGATACTATGATAGTTCTCGTAAAACTTAAGCCGCATGGATTCTAAAAATCGTATAATTGAATTCACATATAAGAAATACAAAAACATATGAGCATGGATCTTCATTTCATCAATTAAACATGGCATAAGAAAATAAATACATAAACATTGATATGGGTTATGATGAAGTGGCCTGGCAAGCGAAGTAGAGGTTATAGTCGAGAAAGATAGGATGATGAATGACCAAATAAGAGGTCGAGGGAGTACTAATGTGCTTACAGGCGCTCGGTCAGGCAAAGTCCGATCGAGCGTAAAGATATTTAGCATTATATAGTTTTTAGTATATTACTGGCTGACTAAAGGCCGATCGAGTACTGTTGTACATATATGTGCTCGGCCGGGCAAAACCCGATCGAGCATAATGACACTTAGCCTTATATATAGTTTTTAGTATATTATTGGCCGACTAAAGGCCGAGTGAGTATTATTGTACGTATATGCGTTTGGCCGGGCAAAGCCCGATCGAGCATAAAAGCACTTAGCCTTATATATAGTTTTTAGTATATTACGGCCGACTAAAAGCCGAACGAGTACTATTGTACGTATATGCGCTCGGTCGGGCAAAGCCCGATCGAGCGTAAAGGCACTTAGCCTTATATATAGTTTTTAGTATATTACCAACCAACTAAAGGCTGAGCAAGTACTATTGTATATATATGCGCTCGGTCGAGCAAAATCCGATCGAGTGCAAAGGTACTTTACCTTATATATACAAGCTTTTAGTATGTTACTAGCTGACTAAAGGCCGAACGAGTACTATCTTATGTATACGCGTTCGGCCGGGCAAAGCTCGATCAAGTGTAAAGGTAAAGTTTTAAGTATATTATCGATCGAGTGAAGGCTGAGCAAACACCCATGTACTTATACGCGCTCGGCCAGACAAAGCCCGATCGAGCATAAAAGTATTTAGCCTTATAAAAGCTTTTAGTATATCATCGGTCGAATGAAGACCGAGTGAGCACCAGTTAGTGTACAGGCGCTCGGTCGGGCAAAACCTGACCGAGCGTAAAAGCGCTCAGTCTTATAAAGCTCATAGATATTCTCGGCTGAAACATGCTTAGAAGGTATTCTCAAGGTGTTCTTAATATATACACGACCGACTTGAATGATCGGTCGAGACATGCTTAATAGAAGTATATAAATATGACAGTCTGATAAATTTGGCGGGAAATATCTTCTAGAAGCTTCTTTAGTTATAGTAACGTGTTTTTATCCATATCTCATAATAAATATGAGTCACCAACAATTAAAGAGGTACATCTGGGGTCAAAAAAGATTCCTTAAAGGATTATTGCATGAAGCTTAGAAGGTGACTTTATCTCCTAACAAACTCTAATAAACTAGGGACCACTTCATGACTACGGAGGTTACATGAGGTAGTATAAAAAGGGGGATCCTCTCCGTTGGCAATTAAGCAAGTTCTAGCATCTAAACTCTATTTCAAAGTACTTCAGTTACTGTACTTCTTCTTCTTCTTCTTCTTCTTCCACATTTGAGAGAGGAACTGATTTGAGCCTTGGAGGACCTAGTCAGGGATCTCTGGTTCGATCTTAGGTCACTGACGCTTTGCTGGCTTGTCTCATTGTGTGTAGGATTGTTGAGGAGCTCTTTCAGATCTTCAGGAGTTCATCTTCATCAAGAACTGTCATTTCCTGGAGCAAGCGCACCACCTCACAGATTTCAGACATGATCAAATTTGGCGCCGTCTATGAGAACTATTCACCTGAATCTGAAGCTATGAGGATGGAGGAAGCTGGAAAACTCAATACTATTACTATATCTCAGGAGGATCTGGATCTGCTCATCCAGGCCAAAGCACAAAAGCTTTTTCAACAACAACAAGTCAATACTAGAGGTACGATGCCCATAGCTCCAAATCCTACTATATCAACAACCACTCATCCAAGGGAAAGATGGGTGGAAGAAGCTAATCCAGTTCATTTATTCCCTACTCCTCTCTCCCCAACTCGACGCCCTAGGGCATTCTTCCGTACCCCTTTGGAACAAGGAGGCCGAAAGGAATTTCCCCAGGAATCCTCTGGAGAAGCATCGGTGCGTGATAAGCCAAAGGGAAGATAGTGGCTAGTGAAAATTCTCCGGAACGGATTGTCACTCTATTCTCTCAGCGAGTGCTGAATGATCCACTTCCAAAGCATTACCAAAATCTAAATATTGGAGAATATTCGGGAACAGATGATCCTGAGGATCATCTGTTGAAATTTGAAAACGCTGCTCTGTTGCAACAATTCTCTGATGGCGTTAAGTATCGAATGTTTTTCATTACGTTTGGAGGAGCAGCTAAAAAATGGTTCAAGCGATTACTGGATAATTCTATTCGGCGCTTTAAGGATTTTTGCAAGGTATTTCTACATCATTTTTCTAGCAATCGGAGGTATCATAAAACCCCTTGGAGTCTCTTTTCAATCAAGTAGGGGCCTAAAGAATCTGTCAAAGCCTATATTAAAAGGTTCAATCAGGTGGTCATCGATGTCCCTATGGCCACGACGGCGATCTTGGAAAGCACCTTTTCTCAAGGGCTTAACGATAACGATTTCTTTAAAAATTTAGTCAAGAACCCTCAATGATATATTGATTGAGTGAGCTTCGAAGTTCATCAATGTGGAGGAGGCTCAAGCTGCTCAGAGAATTGATACTACCTCTTCTATGCTGGACACTTTAAACCTCTATCTAGTCAATCGGGGACCTTAAAGGGTGATCAGACAGGCTCCTTTAAGGGGAATCGGAGACTTTAAACCTCCATCTAGTCGATCGGAGACCTTAAAAGATAACTGGACAGGATCTTTTAAGGGGAACCAGAGACTTTAAACCTCCATCCAGTTAATTGGGGACCTTAAAGGGTGATTAGACAGGATCCTTTAAGGGGAACCGGAGACTTTAAACCTCTATCCAGTCGATCGGAGACCTTAAAGGGTGACCAGACAGGCTCCTTTAAGGGGAACCAAAGACTTTAAACCTCCATCCAGTCGATCGAGGACCCTAAAGGGTGACGGACATGCTCCTTTAAGGGGAACCAAAGACTTTAAAACTCCATCCAATCGATCGGGGACCATAATGAGTGACTAGACAGGCTTCCTTAAGGGGAACTAGAGACTTTAAACCATCATATGATTGATCGGGAACCTTTAGGAGTGACCAGACAGGCTTCCTTAAGGGAAATCAGAGACTTTAAACTCTCAGCAAGTTAGTAAAAGTATATGGAATGCGAATATTATATTTATCTCACTTCGTTCGATGATGTAAGGTTGATCGATGTATCACGTGTAGTTATTGTTGGTGCAACCTTAGGTCAAGGTTGACCTGGTTGACCAGACTCAAGTTGACTTGACTCGAGTTGTGTTTTGATGTTTGACGAGTTATGTTTGACAATGTTTGATGTGAACAGAAAAGTTGTATCTTGATGTTTTACAAGGATACATGCTTGGGAGATTGTGGGTGCAACCCGTGGTCAAGGTTAACCTGGTTGACCCGAGGTGAGTTGACCTGACTCGGAAAAGTCCAAGCAGGGAGCTTGGCACGGGAAAAGTCCAAGCAGGGAGCTTGGCATGGGAAAAGTCCAAGCAGGGAGTTTGGCATGGGGAAAAGTCCAAGTATGGAGACTTGGCACGGAGAAGTCCAAGTATGGAAGCTTGGCACATGGGAAGTCGGAGAGGGCTCGGTAGCTTATTCCGAGAGGGCTCGGGAGCTCGTTCTCGGACCGGATGGAAGTCGGAGAGGGCTCGGTGGCTCGTTCTCCGAACTGTTCGAGAGGGGTAGCTCGTTCTCCGGACCGGATGTGGAAAGTCCCGGTGAGTGAAGCTGTGCAGACGGATAAGTCCCGTGAGTGAAGCCGGCGGGGGAAAGTCTGTGAGTGAAGGGTGGTGGGAAAGTCACAGTGAGTGAAGCTTGTGAAAACCCTAGTGAGTGAAGCTAGGTGGAAGTCCCGTGAGTGAAGCGCAGGGGAAAATCTTGGTGAGTGAAGCGGTGAAAACCCTAGTGAGTGAAGCTAGGTGAAAGTCCCGTGAGTGAAGCCGGGCAGGAAAATCCAGATGGATCAAGGGTGATCGGACATCTGGTGTTGAGAAGGTCAAGTAGGTCAAGGGAGTGACCGGATACTTGACACGAAGAGAAAAGTCCAAGTGGGTCAAAGGGATTGACCGGACACTTGGTGGGGAGTCTTAGCAGGTCAAGGGAGTGATCGGATGCTAAGCATGATGTACCAAGAGGTCAAGGTTGACCGGATATTGGTTTGGACTTGGTTTGGGCAAAAACCAAGACCTGGATCGGTCTGGAGACCGATCAGAAAGCGATCAGTGTGCCTCTGTGAGCTTACTGATCGGTCTGGGGACCGATCAGCAGGAAGCCTGATCGGTCCCCGGGACCGATCAGGGTATGCACTCTCTGTGAAAGCATTTTGATCGGTCCGGGGACCGATAGGATCACTGATCGGTCTCCATGACCGATCATACCCTCGGGTGATGCCTGATCGGTCTGGCCCTAGCCGTTGTGACTCAACGGCTAGGTTATTTCGGGCTTCTGTGTTCTGGCCTTTTTGCTTGCAGGTTCGCAGGTTGGCTCAGGATATCAGAGGTTATAAAAGGAGATCGAGGGCTACTACTTCTTCCTTCTTCTTCCTCCTCTGAACTGAGCTGCTATTCTTCTGAAAGCTGTGCTCTTGAGCTTTGCTGAGCTCTGAAGCTTCGGGTGAGCTTCTTTGACTGAGTTGCTTGTTGGCATTCGTCCGTGAAGTTGGTGCTTCATCCGGGACTTCAGTCAACGAGAAGGCAAGCGAGTATTTGTACATTCATTGTGTATTTTATTCTTGCTCTTCTTTGTATTTCCATATTGCTGTTGCAAGCTATTGTGGCGAGGTTTCTCCACCCACAAGGAGTATTTATTAGCCGGTTCTCCGGGGACTCATCCACCGACGGATTGATAGGGCTCGTCCACCTTACGGACACGTCGAGGAGTAGGAGTATCACCTCCGAACCTCGTTACATCCATCGAGTTTGAGGTTTGTCTTTTTCCTTTTCGTTTCTACGGTTTCATTTCCGCTGCGCTAACCCTAATCGTAGGAAGAAACGCGAAGAATTTGGTGCGGCTATTCACACCCCCCTCTCTAGCCGCGTCCATCGATCCTAACAAGTGGTATCAGAGCGAGGTTGCTCTTCGCCGGATTAACACCCGAGGGAGCACAAGCTAGAGATGGATCAACTCGGAGAAGACATCACCATTCCACCTTTCTATGACCGCGACGACTTCGCGTATTGGAAGGTAAGAATGAGGTATTTTCTTATGACTAACCTTGAAAATTGGAGTTGTGTTCAATTAGGTTTCAAGCCTCCAATGGATAAGGAAGGAAAACCACTCGAGAAGAAGAAGTGGACAAGGGAACAAATCCACCATTCCACAATCAACGATGAGGTAATGAAAGTATTTGAATTCTCATTACCTAATGACATTCTATGTAAGATAGGTGGATACAACAATGCCAAGGAGTTGTGGAACAACTTGGCTAAGTTCCATGAGGGGAACTCCACTTCAAGCCATGAAGAGGAGTCAAGTGAGCCAAGGAGTTCACATCATGGAGGGATGGATTTAGAAGTTGAGGGCTACTCAACATCTAAAGAAGAAGAGGAGGAGAGTTCCTCTTCAAGTTCAGAGCAAGGAGAAGAAGCTTCTACCTCCGGAAGGGATGAAAGAGAGAGCTTACATCCCACCTCAACCCTAGGTAACTCAAGCAATTTAAGTTCTAGTAAATTGCATATATTATGCTTTGAGTGTAGGGAATTTGGACATTACAAGAGTAAATGTCCAAAGAGGGTTAGGAAGACTCCACCGGCGCCAAAGAACAAGGAAGCCGGAGTCCCGATACGCAAGAGCAAGGAGCACGTGGTGTGCTTCCAATGCAAGAGAAGGGGACATTATCGGAGCCAATGTCCGAGGGGGAGGCAACCTCACAAGGACAAGAAGACGAGCACATTGATAGGGGGAGCTAAGGCAAACCCTAAGGTAATCTCTAAGGCACATTATTGCAATAATAATAAGACACATGCTAGTAGCCTTATTGCTATTGTTAATAACGGTAAGCATGATAACATTAGAAATCGATACACATGCTTAGGTGCCAAACATGTGAACCTAGATAAGGATAACACTAGGAAAGCCAACCCTAGGATCAACTCATCTAAGGTTAGGGAGAACCTAGGTAGAAATCCCAAATCAACTAGACACATGCCTAGGAATACCTCAAAGAACAATGACAAATTAAAACTTGAGGTATTAGAAAAGGAGAATCAAGTCTTGAGGTCAAGACTTGACACTTTAGAAAAGATCCTTAAAAATTTAGAGAAGTCAACTCTAGGGTCTAAGGGTCAAAAACCCAAGTCCAAGGACATGAAAGGTTTGGGTCACAAACCTAAGTCCCAAGTGGTCAAGCCCACTTATTACAATGTTCCATTCGATTATGGAACAAAATCTAGGGCTAGGAAGACCATCACCAAGGTCACAAGGGGAGTCGCCTCTAGGGTTGATCTTGATGAGTCCCAAATGACTAAGGTTTTAAAGCCTAGGAGGGTCATTAGGAGGGTTGCTAGGGAAGTCATCCCTAGTGAATATTTAGTGAACCCAATGAGTTCCAATAGGTATTGGGTTCCTAGGAGCGTGATTTCATCACGCTAGATGAGTTAGGGTGTGCCAACCTTACTTGAATAGGTAGTTAACCTAATCATGGCAAAAGGTGGCACTTTAGGAATTTTCAAGGTCTAATCAAGCCTTGAAAATGAAAGTGAAAATTATTCCTAAGATAATTAAGATGTGCCAACCACATTTGAGGAATTTTCTAGAGTCAATCTAGTTGGCACATAGTGATCTAAAAGTCTTGAGGATATGATTTTAGGTCTATTACACTTAGGAATATAGAATTTATGGCAAAATAATCAAAATTATCAAAAATGGCAACTAAGGCTAGAATTAGGTATTTTCTATACCTTGACATGTTATTTGCCATATATTGTTTGCCATATGCCATGTCATGACATCATATTTAATCTATGATCATTTGAAATGTTATGATAATGCTTAGGTTATTTAAATGTCATGCTTTATTTAAGTTTCATACTTTATGCCATGACATCATGACATTGGCACATGTTTCCATTTATGATACAATTATATGCCATGTCATCATCTTGTGCATTAATGTTCAATGAAATTGATTTAAGGTTAAAAACACAATTTGATATGGAGATCAAATTGATGTTTAGAAAATGCATGAGACCTTAGCCTAAGATAACCTAAACCCATATCTCACATCAAAATTGATTTGAATGTGTTTGATACACCTTAGATGTGTGTGAGATATTAGGATGATGAGTTAGGATCAAGGTGCATGGTTCTTGTACCTAGATGAGCCTAATTCAAAATTGGGGATCATAGGGAAAGCTTATGTACAAGTCATGTACATTTAGCCCAGAGATTGTGGTCCTAAATTAAATGGTTTAAAATTATTTCAAAATTGATTTGAAAAACCTTGATGAAGCTTTTCTAGTGATAGCATTCATCATTGAGCAAAGTGATACAAAGATGAGTTAACTTTGAGCTATTTCAAAGACTTTTGAACTTTGTATCAAGATTTGAAAATGGAACTTATTTTCATAGAAAATTATTTTTCCATGATAGTATATGTTATGAGGAGTGTATCCTCAAAATTTTACAATTTTTAGAATTTTCTGTGATTTTCTAGAGGTTTCTGAATTTCGGGAGAAGAAATCAGAAATCAGAGGTCGTGGACCGATCAGGAGGTTCCCTGATCGGTCCAGGTCTGTGTGGATCGGTCACTGGACCGATCCAGAGGGAGCCTGATCGGTCTGGTAACCGATCAGGGCGTGCCAAATTGCTGAAATTCGACTGGTTGTCTGAAATTTCAGCTCGGGAGTTGGTATTTTGAAGGTTTGAAACTCTCCAAGACATTGTTGGTGCAATGGTCAAGGGGGAGTTGACCGTTAGGAGGAATTTTACCTATTAGTCAAGGGGAGTTGACTTTTAGGGGGAGTTTTTACTCCTAAAGACTTGAGTGATATGGGATTATCACTAAGTTAATTGTTGGACCTTAGTATCAAGGGGGGAAATTAAGAGTTTCAATGAAAGGTATGGGACTTTCATTAGGAAGAAACTCTTGACCTTGATTCACTCTTTTTGATGTGTGTCAAAAAGGGGGAGAGTAGAAAGGAGAAAGGAGAATGTCTAGAGAATGTTCAGGGAAGAATATTGGAAAACCTAAGTTAGGTTATCGGGTTAACCTAACTTGATTATGGGTTTGATTATGGGTATTGTCAAACATCAAAAAGGGGGAGATTGTTGGTGCAACCTTAGGTCAAGGTTGACCTGGTTGACCAGACTCGAGTTGACTTGTCTCGAGTTGTGTTTTGATGTTTGACGAGTTATGTTTGACAATGTTTGATGTGAACAGAAAAGTTGTATCTTGATGTTTTACAAGGATAAAAGCTTGGGAGATTGTGAGTGCAACCCGTGGTCAAGGTTGACCTGGTTGACCCGAGGTGAGTTGACCTGACTCGGAAAAGTCCAAGCAGGGAGCTTGGCACGGGAAAAGTCCAAGCAGGGAGCTTGGCATGGGAAAAGTCCAAGCAGGGAGTTTGGCATGTGGAAAAGTCCAAGTATGGAGACTTGGCACGGAGAAGTCCAAGTATGGAAGCTTGGCACATGGGAAGTCGGAGAGGGCTCGGTAGCTCGTTCTCCGGATTGTTGTCAGAGAGGGCTCGGGAGCTCGTTCTCTGGACCAGATGGAAGTCGGAGAGGGCTCGGTAGCTCGTTCTCCGAACTGTGGTCAGAGAGGGCTCGGTAGCTCGTTCTCTAGATCGGATGTGGAAAGTCCTGGTGAGTGAAGCCAGGCAGACGGATAAGTCCTGGTGAGTGAAGCCAGGCAGTGGGAAAGTCCTGGTGAGTGAAGCCAGGCAGTTGTGAAAACCCTAGTGAGTGAAGCTAGGTGAAAGTCCTGGTGAGTGAAGCCAGACAGTGGGAAAATCCTGGTGAGTGAAGCCAGGTGAAAACCCCAGTGAGTGAAGCTAGGTGAAAGTCCTGGTGAGTGAAGCCGGGCAAGGGAAAATCCAGATGGATCAAGGGTGATTGGACATCTGGTGTTGAGAATGTCAAGTAGGTCAAGGGAGTGACCGGATACTTGACACGAAGAGAAAAGTCCAAGTGGGTCAAAGGGATTGACCGGACACTTGGTGGGGAGTCTTAGCAGGTCAAGGGAGTGGCCGGATGCTAAGCATGATGTACCAAGAGGTCAAGGTTGACCGGATATTGGTTTGGACTTGGTTTGGGCAAAAACCAAGACCTGGATCGGTCTGGAGACCGATCAGAAAGCGATCAGTGTGCCTCTGTGAGCTTACTGATCGGTCTGGGGACCGATCAGCAGGAAGCCTGATCGGTCCCCGGGACCGATCAGGGTACGCACAGAGAGTTGGGCAACTCTCTGTGAAAGCATTCTGATCGGTATGGGGACCGATCAGCATAGAGCCTGATCGGTCTCCATGACCGATCATAAGAACCCTGGACCGATCAGGGTGGAGCCTGATCGGTCCAGGCCTAGCCGTTGTGACTCAACGGCTAGGTTATTTCGGGCTTTTGTGTTCTGGCCTTTTTGCTTGCAGGTTCGCAGGTTGGCTCAGGATATTAGAGGTTATAAAAGGAGATCGAGGACTACTACTTCTTCCTTCTTCTTCCTCCTCTGAACTGAGCTGCTGTTCTTCTGAAAGCTGTGCTCTTGAGCTTTGCTGAGCTCCGAAGCTTTGGGTGAGCTTCTTTGATTGAGTTGCTTGTTGGCATTCGTCCGTGAAGTTGGTGCTTCATCCGGGACTTCAGTCGACGAGAAGGCAAGCGAGTATTTGTACATTCATTGTGTATTTTGTTCTTGCTCTTCTTTGTATTTCCATATTGCTGTTGCAAGCTATTGTGGCGAGGTTTCTCCACCCACAAGGAGTATTTATTAGCCGGTTCTCCGGGGACTCATCCACCGCTGGATTGATAGGGCTCGTCCACCTTACGGACACGTCGAGGAGTAGGAGTATCACCTCCGAACCTCGTTACATCCATCGAGTTTGAGGTTTATCTTTTTCCTTTTCGTTTCTACGGTTTCATTTCCGCTGCGCTAACCCTAATCGTAGGAAGAAACACGAAGAATTTGGGGTGGCTATTCACACCCCCCTCTCTAGCCGTGTCCATCGATCCTAACAGTTATTTCGTTCGAAAATATATGCCCGACCAGATTGTTAAACAGATTGAGGATCCTTTATATAGGCAGGGCATTCAGCCAATTATATATAATTGATCGAGGACCTAAAGGTGTAACCGGGCAGGCTTCCTTAAGGGGAACTGAAGATTTTAAACCCTTAACGAGTTATTACGTCCAAGAATATATGCTCGACCGAACTACCAAACTGGTCAAGGATTCTTTATATATGAGCAAGGCATTCAGCCCATCATAAAAACCCAGAGATCATTGAGAAAAATTCATTCTGCATTATATATCACTTAGGAGATAACTACGAGGTCTGCTTCTTTTGGTTACAATTTCTCTATGAGATTTTTCTACAAGATATATATGGTGAATATATTGAAGGAGTTAATATATATGAATACTTGGGTGGTTCCGAAGATAGAGGAAGCTACACCAGGAAAGACAGGTAATTGTAAATTTTCATTAACATTTGATAAATAACAAGTAGTGTACAATAGTGATGAAATGACAAGAAAGTATAGATACAAGATTCCAAGTTCATTCAAATCTACTTAGAAAGTCTTTTGGAAGCTCCTAGTTAAGTCGTTGGTGATCTACAAATATGGTCGGAGGTTCTCCAGATTGGTAACCCCCATCTCTTAATTGTTGGACTACCCCTTCAACAGAATGAGTGAGAGTTCCTATAATACACTGAACATATTCTTTACCAAACTCAGGAGAATTCAAATAGGATCTGCGCCTTCTTTGCCAATGCTCTTCCTCACTTGCCTTATATGTCTGGAATTTAAATTGTAGGTTATCCTTCTCTCCCTATAAGGCAGCTCTCTCTACTTTAGCATCCTCTAGTTCTTTCAAAAGAGAGTTTATCTGCGAATCTTGAGCTCGTAGTCTTTCTTGTTGTTGAAACAGGACAAAATATTTAGAAGCTAATTCTGGGGCTAGCTCAGGAGACCTTGAGTTATATGATGATAGTATTTGGTCTAAAAGAGTGGTTTTATGAGTAACATCTGAGAGAGATTTATCTTTTAAGACCTTTTCAACACTAAGTTGAGAATTAAGCCCTTGTAATTGTAGTTCTAAGCTTTTCTTTTCTTCTTGAGATTGTAGCAATTTGTGATAGTCTTGTAAGGCTTTTTCTAGGCTATCATTGAATTCAGTCTGTGAATTCATTTTGTCCCGTAGCTAAATGAGTTCATTATTTGGAAGGTTGAAAGTAGCCTGTAATTCCTCCACTTTGTCTTTTAAGGTTTGATTAGTCCTTTCTAAATCTGCAACTAGCTTACCCAAATGTAGGCTCGAAGCATAGAGCTGAATAGAATAACAGCATGGTGTTAGGGTCGAAATGTGCTAGAGGGGGGGGGGGGGGTGAACAGCTTGTCGTGCTCTTCGTTGCTTGCTTCTTGGTGATGATATGCAGCGAAAAATACAAGAAACACAATTACAACGCTAACACAAGGATTTACTTGGTATCCACCTCAAGAAGAGGTGACTAATCCAAGGATCCACACACGACACGCAGTGTCCACTATGAAAACACTCCTTCTCAGTCGCAGCCGGAGGTGGAGAAACCTCGTACAAACTAACTCAACAACAAGAAGAAAAGAAGAAGCAAATACAAGTAAACCTTACAAGATTTTACAGCATAAAACCCTAGCTAGCTTCTCCTTCTTGTTTGGAACGCCTCTTGATCTTGGAAGCGCAAAAACACCTTGCTCCAAGAAGCTTCAAGATCTGGTAGTGAGTGGTGGAGAAGGCACTATGAAGATCGGAGATGAATCGGGTTGTAGTCGTGTGAGCTGTGTGAAGAAGAACACTTGCCAATGGATATAATCTGCACAAATGGTTAGATCCTAATCAATCTGCTCTCTGGAAATCGCCTGAATCGATTGCCCGATTGATTCAGGGTTCTCGCGTGATTTCCAACGATCCAATCGATCGCCCGATCGATTGGAGGCTCCCAATCGATCGGGTGATCGATTGGGAGGGCTTTTATGCAACAAACCCTGCTTCCCAATCGATCCACTGATCGTTTGGATTGGGAAGAAAGTTTGTCGCGGGAGACACCCAATCGATCAACCGATCGATTGGGCATGAGCCAATCGATCGGTTGATCGATTGGATCAACTTGAATTGCCCTAATTAAGTCCCAAGCCTTTAAAACCCAACATCTGGTCAACCATGACCTATTGGAGCATCATGCCTAGCATCCGATCACCCTCGACCTGCTAGGACTTCCTCACCAAGTGTTCAGTCAATCACTTTGACCCACTTGGACTTTTCCTCCTCGTGCCAAGTATCCGGTCAACCCTTTGGCCTACTTGGACTTCTCAATACTAGGTGTCCGGTCAACCTTAACCCACCTGGATTTCCATGTGCTTGGCTTCACTTACCAGGACTTCCCATTTGCTTGGCTTCACTTATCAGGACTTTTCATCTGCCTGGCTTCACTCACTATGACTTTCACCTAGCTTCACTCACTAGGGTTTCCCATCTGTCTGGCTTCAGTCACCAGGACTTTCACCTAACTTCACTCACTAGAATTTTCATATTGCTTAGCTTCACTCACTAGGTCTTTCACCTGGCTTCACTCACCAGGATTTTCCCAACTTCCTAGCTTCACTCACCAAGACTTCTCATTCAAGTATCTAGTCAATCTTGACCTACTTGACTCTTCTTCACATCTAACTTGCCAACCTTGACCAGAGGAGAATTATACCAACAATCTCCCTAAATGAACAATTACACGTACAATCTTCATGTATTTTCAGTCTCCATGTATTGTCAAACATCGAAACTCAAACATCAAGACTCATACTTGAGCCATCTCAAGCTTAGTCAAACAGGTCAACCTTGACCTAGGGAATATTGCACCAACAATCTCCCCTTTTTTGATGTTTGACAATACATTTAAGTTAGGTTAATCTCATAGCCTCAACTTCTTTCATGCCAAGGCATGAATGAGGGTTTCCTTCATTCTCCCCCTTTCCTAGAGGGGGAAAACTCCCTCTTTAGATAATGAAGGCCTAACTTAAACCCTACATTCTCTCCCTATTGGCACACATCAAAAAGAACTCTCCCCTGAAGAGTTACTCACCATTGTTCACAACTTCACTCATTGTTCACAACACCATAATGAAAGTCACATATCCTTCATTATCTTCAATGCTCACCCTTGAGTGTTAACCAATCCAACAATGAAGGTCCCATACTCTTCACTGTATTAAATGCTCACCTTGGAGCATTATTCCACATTATGATGCTCATCCTAGAGCATCCATAACCCCACAATGAAGATATCCACTCTCCATTGTTCTTCAATGCTCAACCGTGAGCATTATTTTTCTAAATGAAGGTTTAACCATCTTCAATGGTATTGGAAAATAAATTCCATGTCCTTAAAGAGTAACTCCCCCTAAAGACTTGCATGTAACTTCTGTCATTGCACCAACAATGACTTGGAATCCCTAAATCCTTAGAAAACCCAAAATTTAGAAGTTTTGAAGTTCAAAAATTTAATAATGAAACCAAACCTCAACCTAAACTTATACTTAATCTTTCTTAACCAATCCAATCTTGTTTTCATCATGAAAACTCTCCCTAAATGTAAACAAATGTATTCTGAGGGGTTAGGAATGGTTACCTAAACTAAATATGGTCTAAAATGCTGAAAACAGGCTTTCTCAGCCAAATTCAGCACTTCAATCGATTAATGGATCGATTGAAGCAGTGTGGATTGATCCACTGAGTTTCTGTTCTTGAGAAACCCCTTCTCAATCGATTGCCCGATCGATTGAGGCACTTCAATTGATCGGGTGATCGACTGAAGGACTGAAAAGTTGAAATACAATTTCAGTGATTTAAAAAACTCCCAAAAAATTCTATAAAATTCTAAAAATCATGAAAATTCATGTAGACATTACTTAGGGTATACACTATAAAGGAAAAATAGTTTTTTATGAAAATACTTCCTATTTTCAAAGATTGACACAAACTTGAAAACTTGTAAAAACTTTAGTATCTTCAAGTTTGTGCCTAACTTTTCAATGATGATTACTATCAAAAGATAGTCTTCACCAAGGTTTTCCAAAAGCATTTTAAAATGATTTTCAAAACCAATATCCAACCATATTCTTTGGGCTCAATGCACATGACTTGTACATTTGCTTTTCCAATGATTGGAAAATACATAACTATGTGTTTTGATGAACCTAAAACTCAAAAGAATGCACTAAATCAACATCTTGGGTTTTGTTTATCATCCTAACATCTCACTTGTATCTAATATGCACTAAAACACATACAAGTCACCTTATAAATCTTTATGAGATGTAAAGTTTGATTTTATCCCTAAACTAGGGATCATGCATTTCTATCTAGGCATTTTAAGAATTTTGAACATCCACCAAGGATGTTACTTGTTAATAAATGTCATTTGTCCTTAATTGCAAGGAATTAAAAATAATGCATGATGTGCTATGACATACATAAAAAATAAATGATTTTTCAAAAGAAAATTTGCTATAACTACATTTTGTATGTATGACAGGACATGATATTTTTGTGTTTTTCATAATAAAGCATGAATGCAAAAATGATGTCATGGCATATGATGGGCAAACAAAGCATGGTAGTTTAGCTTAAATGAAGTACCTAGATTATCTATCTAAGTGTCCTTAAATCCTTAGCTAAACCTAAAATTAACCTAGATTGCCCCTTATCTACTTATGAAAATGTCAAAATCCAAATTGGCATTTCTTTAACCCATGACTAAATTGTGCTAATTAAAATTAAGTATATTCTCAAAGTTTGGCACACTTTACTCTTTCAAAGAGTCATAACTTTAAATTAAGACTTAGATTTACCTTTAAATCCCTAAGAAAATACCAAAACCCCAACTTGGTATTTCTTATGTTTTCCAAATTTATGGAAATTTAAAATAAAATCAGTATTTTCAAATTATGACACATTTTACTCTTTTAAAGAGTAAATGAAAATCCACTTCATTTTCAAAGGTTAATAATAACCTTGAAAATACTCTTCAAGTGTCAACTTCATCATGGTTAGATTAACCATCCTTCCAATTAGAGTTGACACTCTCTAACCCATCTAAGGGGTAGAGAAAATGCTCCTAGGAACCCAAAACCTATTGGTGCTCCTTGGATGCTCTAGGTACTCACTAGGGATAACTTCCCTAGATACCTTCCTAATGACCTTGTTAGGCTTCTTAGAAGCCTTGGTCACCTTTTTTATGTCAACTTTAGGGATTACTTCCCTTGTGACCTTCTTAGTGACTTTCTTAGACTTCTTAGAAATCTTAGTCACATTTGTTGTTGCAAAGATACTCCTAGGGATAACTTCCCTTGTATCCTTGACTTGACCGCTAGACCTAGGGTTGATTTCATAGCTATATGGAACCCTATGATAAGAAGGCACATCCTTCTTGGTTTTAGGTTTGTATCCCAAACTCCTATGACCATTGGATGTCTTATGTGCTTCTAGACCTATTTTATGCACTTTTTTCCCTTTTAGGATATTTTCCATCCTTTTTAGGGGTCTTTTCCATTTTATCTAATCTTGACCTCAAGACTTGATTTTCTTGCCATAAATCCCTAGATTTTGGTCTTTTATTAAATCCTTGAGTATTTTTATTTCTAGGTTTATAACTACGATCCTTAGATCTTTTGCCTAAATTTTTATCTACCATCCTAACCTTAGGTGTGATAGTTTTAACATCAAGAGCTACATGTTTTCCTTAATGTTATCATGCTTTCTATTTTTATGGTAAATAACATTAAAATGATATAAACTAGAATTAACATGCTTTTTTACCATAATTCAAGGGGATAGACTCAATAAATGACACCTTGGGTTTTATCTTGGAAGCTCCCCCTTGACTTGTGCATCCTCCTTTAGCTTTGACCGCTTTCTTCCCCTTCGGACTTTGACTCCGATAATGCCCTTTTTGATGACACGAGAAGCACACAATGTGCTCCTTGCTCTTATTTGTTGTGGGGACGGTCTCTTTGGGATTCTCCTTGCCCTTAGGTGCCACTTGACCCTTCTTCTTGGCCAACTTAGGGAACTTACTCTTGTAGTGCCCATGTTCCCTACACTCAAAACATATAATATGATTATTATTTTTAATTGAAATATTTTTACCTTTGCATGTAGGGATGTCACTTGATCCTCCATTTGATGTCTCTTGATTTTTGGAGGATGCATCATCTTCTTCTCTACTTAACCCGGATGTAGAAACTTTTCCTTCTTCTTGATCTGGCATCAATGAAAGTCTCTCCCCCTCAATCCTAGAGGTGGAGGCTTCTTCATCTTCATCTTGTACATGGAACAAGGAATATGCTCCTTCCTTGCTCTTTTCATTGCATTCCTTTGAAGATGAGGCTTCTTGGACTTCCTCTTCGGAAGTTGAGCATCTCTCAACCTTGGAGGCAGCTTCCTCTTGGTCTTTCTCTAATGAGTTGCCCTCTTTGAATTCATCTTTATTTGGTACAGTGAAGGGTTCTTCATGAAGCTTGGCCAATTTCCTCCATAGCTCTTTGGCATCATTAAATTCTCCAATTTGCTCCAAGATGTTGCTCGGCAATAGATTGACCAATGGCTTGGTCACTTTATCATTGACCTCACATCTTTTGATTTGTTCTTGGCTCCACTTGCTCCTCTTGAGAATTCTTCCTTTTGAATTTGTTAGAGCCTCAAAACCTTCCATTAGAGCAAATCATTGCTCTATCTCCATCATAAGAAAATTTTCGATCCTTGATTTCCAAGAATTGAAACTTGTCATTGTGAATGGTGGAGGCACCCTCGTGTCGAATCTGAGTCTATCTCGGAATTCCATTTGAAGTTGAGCTTTTGATGAATTCTTTGACTTTTGAATTTGCTTCAACTTCTTCACCCTCTAGCCTTGTTGCCTGTTCGCTTCCGCAAGTGTACGGAAATGTCGCAAGTAATATAAAAGATTATCATATCCACAGGGACTGGAATAAGCACTAGAAATATTTAAACATGAGTTAGCTAAACAACTAATTAATTGGTTTCCAAAAGCTAAATGTAACTAATGAAAAGTAAACATAGGAATGAAAAATCAACAAACAAGATTATGGGCTATGATAAAGGAATGTTCTAGGAGTTTTGGTTTATTTGTAATATTCCTAAATGTAAATGATCAACCAAATCCTATTTCTCAATTGTCCAACATTTATAGAAGGTTTCCGGTTCTCTCTTGCAATACACAACCGGCCTAGGACTGAAATCTATACCTAAATGTGATCAAGTTGATATGAACTTATGTTGTCCTTACACGGGCTTGTTCCTGTCACGAAGATCCCTCGGATGATCAACACAAGATCATACTCCTCAACCCATAAGATATAAAGATTAATTCCTAAATCTATCCTACCCTCTTGAATTGTCCTCCTTTTCCCTAAATCTTATCCCTCAAGCGTCCTTACACGGGCTTGCACCTTTCGCGTGCTTCCCTCGGAAAATCGAGTGGGGGATAATCTTTATAAGATCCATAGGACATTCAAACAATCAATCAAGAATGTGAATTAGGTCCATATCACAACAATACATTCAAGATCAAATTGATACAAACAAGACAATATCATAGAAACAAGGAAATGGTAAATCCACAAGAGTTTACATCAATTCATCATATAAATACTCCCTCCTCCTAAAACAAGAGATCTACTCCATGAATCGAAGAGAGAAATCCATAAATATAGAGATTACAAGCATTTCTTGATCCCCCAATCCAAGAAGAGGAGAGAAAGAAAACTTATCTAAGATGACGCTTGATCTTCGGATCCAATCCACGCTCCTCGGAGATGATTCCGTTAAAGATCCGCCATTAGATCGCCAAGAAATCCTCCCAAGAATGGAGGGAAAGCCCCAAATCTCGCTCTCTCCCAAGGGGGAGAAGATCCCCTTTCAAATATTGAAGAAGGGTTTAAATAGAGGTGAGGTTTGGGCGCCACACGGCCCCGTGGCACGGCCGTGTGAGGTTCACACGGCCCTACCCATTCTCCTCTCTGTCAGCCTTGCACGGCCGTGTGTGAGACATGGCCGTAGCAAACATCTCCAATATCCTCTTCACACGGCCGTGTAGATCTACACGGCCTGAACTGCTCCTGCCTCTGGAAGCCTGGCATGGTCGTGTGGTGCACACGGCTAGAGCTCTCTTGTTTACTGGAAACCCTGCACAGCCGTGTAGTGCACACGGCCAGAGCCTTCCTGGTCTCTAGAAACCTCACACGGCCATGTAGATCTACACGGCCATGTAAGGTTTAAGCTCTGGATTGCTTCATATCTTGACACGGCTGTGTGAGGTTCACACGGTCGAGCCTACTCCCTTTCCTGTTACTGCCACACGACCTCTGATCTCCACACTGCTTGAGCACCCCTCTGTGGCATGGCCGTGTCTGGTACACGGCCAGGTGCTTTCTCCCCTTACTTTACTTATATGTTTGTCCTTGAACATGAAATCTTCACCAAATTCGACTCCTGTGTACAAAAAATGCACAAAAGTAGATCTCCGAACAAAGAGAGTAAATATGCTAAAAAGGAAAGCTGAAAGTATGAAAATGCATAGATCAAGCATGCTCAAAGTATGTAAATGTGCGTCAAAACATGCCAATAAGTGTATACACTCTACACACATCACACCCCCAGACTTAAGCCTTTGCTTGTCCTTAAGCAAAATGTTGCAATCTACATTCATATGTTCTACAACACATTCATAAGCCATAATGTAATTTCCTAACTCTATCAAAAAGTTTCACTAACTAGCATGATCATGAAAACAAAGTCAAGTATGGCTCAAGCATAAGTATCTTGTGCTTAGTGCAAAAAGTACTTAAAACCCTTCAAGTTTCAATCTATGTCCTAGTCAAGTCGTCATCAAATTTGAGTTCCTAATGTTTCCAGTGATGGACAAGTAACCATTGATAGACACTTACTTGCCAAACACTTGGTTCATATTTCTCAATCAACCCATGGTCTCAAAGGCGTGCTCAATCTCAAGAGAAGCTAAGCAGTCATTTCCCCAGTAACCTAACTCGGTCTCAAAGGGGTAATTTGCTAGATTCCACTCACGACAACTGTTTTTTATATCCCTTATTCATTTTTTTCTTTATTGCTTTTTCTTTCACATTTTTTTTTCATAAGCATTTGCATTGTGCAAATCTTATTTCACAAGTGTACCTTTAGCACAAATGTTGGGATATTTTGATTTTTCTAAATGAGCTTACATGATTTGAGCCTCATCCAGTAACCAAAATGAAGTTTGAGAAATCACCATGGAAACCAAGTACTAAGCAAATAAGATGAATCATGACTATTTCAATGATATCAACCATTCAAGCATCAAGTCAAAGTGTAGTGAAAGTAAGATTCTTAAGGTCAAGCCAAAACTAAAACTCATCTCCATATGATTCTTAGCTTATTTCATGCTACCCAAGATAGAGAAAAGAAGTACATTAAGCTTACTACTAGCATCATTTAAAACATCATGAAACTAGACAATAAACATGCTAGTATTTTGCATTAAGGAACAAACAATCATGATATGATGAATGATGCAACTAGAAAAAAAAAACAAAAAATTTATTATGCAAAAACTAAACTAAATCAAATGCATCTAATATAACCCCCCAGACTTAAACTTTTCATTGTCCCAATGAAAACTAAAAACAATGTGGAGAAGATTTATGAAATTTAGAAAAGTTACCAAGTGATGAGCTCCAAATGGTTGACATTCATGTTTTAAAAAATACTCCTCTATCCAATGCTCACATTCCTCCACAACTTTGAATTCTATAAAAATAAGATAGATAAGAAAAATTAAGTAGAGGAAACATGTTTATTATAAAGAAAGAACTAAAGACATAAAAGAAAATAAGGAAAATGAACTTGGGTTGCCTCCCAAGAAGCGCTTGTTTAAGGTCATTAGCTCGACCACCTCATTAGATTCATCGAAATCTCGCTCTTGGAGGGGTAAGATATTTTAGAACCCTCCTACCAAGGGCTCTTATTATGGAGAGAGCTTTCAATATAGGGATTACAAAATAAAGTATTGCTCTCTCCATCTTCGTCTTCTTTGAAGTTCTTTCAGGTGGTCGAAGACGGTTCAAATTGAGCTTCCAATTATTAACCCAAGTGAAATCTGCACATGCAAAGAAAATACAAATCTCCCACAAATATATTAGATAAGATAGAGCCATAACCATATTAAGATAAGCAGAATAAGAAATAAAAACTGAATCACATCTAACAAAGTCAATGATAGGTATCTCTATAAAATTTTCCAAAAGATCACAAGAAATACTAACCTTACTTTGCTGAAAGATACCTGAAATTTCTAAACATGTAGATGTGACTTCCCCTGAATCAAATGATGGTTCTCTCTCTGGCTCAGGTGTTGATGATATCAATGATGGTGATTCTTGAGACTCTGCTAGCTCTGCATAAGTCTCTACACATTGTTCCACAACATGATCAATTCTTACAACCTCTAAGGGTTGTGTGGACAAAGGTGGTGATCCTTGAGATGCTGCTTCCACAATACAACTCTCTACACATTCTTCCATATCATCATCAACACATACATCAAAAAATAAACCAACATCTATGTCCTCAATAGGAGAATTAATAATAAAAGGATCAATAACTTCACTTGCAGTTTTAAGTTGATCTACCACATCACATTCATCATCTGAAAATTCAATGTCACTATAACACCCTATAAAATTTTGAGGTAGATCTGAAAACTTATTTACCACTGCATTATCAATAAAATCCTCATCTAAAAAATCCTCATCTTCATATACATTCAAAATCTGCACTCAACCATATTAGTGTCACAGGATTTGCCGAAGTCTTTATTTTCATTAACCCCCACTAACCTTTGTGGAAAAGGAACCCTTAGTGAAGGTCCTGGGAAAGACTGAACTTCCTTTTTCCAAAATTCCCTTTGAGCTTTTGGAGGAGGTCCAACTTGGATATCTAGTGTTGGTGTGATTAATCGTTGAGGGAAAGGTACTTGTGGCCTTTGGGAACTTCCTAGAGAAATAGAACTGAGTTCTTGTGATCTTCTATTATTCTTCTCCTCAATTCTAAACATGTCATTCTTCAGTTCTTCATGATTTTTGCCACTTCTCATCCCAACATCATCACACTTTTTCATTAGATCTTGACTGTGTAGGAGGGGGATCTTCTTTAAACCATTTTGAAACAATACTATCAAGCTTTTCCCCCAAATGTTTGAACTCCTCACTCTGTGACTTGTGAATTTCAACATTTTTAGGTGGTTGAACTTCATTTTGTTTAACAGGCTCTCTTACATTTATGACTTGCACTTCTTGAATATCTGAGGGAAATTTCATCCAACTTTTGTTCGACCATTCATGGAGGTTCAATGTCACTTGATCAATTAATGAATAAGCTTCATCTACACTTTTGTCCATAAAAGAACCTCCAGCTGATGAATCCAATAAACTCTTGTCTGAGAAAGAAATTCCCCCATAGAATATGTGCAAAATCAACCATTTTTCAAAACCATGATGAGGGCACTGTCTTTGAAGACTCTTGAATCTATCCCATGCTGCAAATAATGATTCTTCATATGCCTGAGCAAAATTTGTTATGCAATTCCTCATATACACTGTTCTACTTGGAGGAAAAAAATGATTCAGAAATTACTTCTCCAATTGTTCCCAACTTGTGATGCTTTGAGGACAAAGAGAATATAGCCAAGTCCTTGCTTTATCCTTGATACTGAAAGGAAATGTCATCAATAGAACTGCATCTGCTGATACTCCTTCACATTTCACCAAATCACAAATCTCTAAAAATGTTTCAAGTTGCAGATAAGGACTTTCTGATACTTCTCCTCCAAATTTGTGACCTTGTATCATGAAAATTATCTCTGGGTCTAGTTGGAAACT
Source organism: Zingiber officinale (assembly GCF_018446385.1). Lineage (NCBI taxonomy): Eukaryota > Viridiplantae > Streptophyta > Magnoliopsida > Zingiberales > Zingiberaceae > Zingiber > Zingiber officinale. The sequence continues at coordinate 46,584,991 of NC_056007.1, read as the reverse complement.
TTCTGCTTCAATTTGAGGTTGCACAATGGGAGATAAAAATCTTACAGAAAGGGGTATAGAAAAATTTCTCATGGGCCTGCTTGACATGTTAGTGCTCATGGATATTCAAGAAAAAATTATAAAATGAAGAATCAAAGACAAGAAATAAAATGCAATATGAAAAGCAAGAAAGAAAATGCAGAATTTAAATTGCAAGAAAGAAAGTGCATAATGAAAACAAGAAAGAAAAGATAAAAGGAAAAAGAAAAATGTCTAGAATAATTCATATGCTAAAGATTGCAAGATATGTTTACAAAAGAAAAGAAGAAAGAAACTAAATCAAAAGATAAAATAGAGAAAAGTTAGATTAGAGTGCTAGAAATCAAGAATGCAAAGTTAGAATTAGAATTGCAACAAAAAAAAATTGTCAAGAAAGTTATTCAAGAAAAGAAAAGCTTATAGAAACAGAATTCTAAAAAGAAATTAGTTACAACTATGCAAATGTAAAGAAAGAAATAAAAGTTATGTTTAGTCTAACTCAATTGAAAATCTCTAATGTTATAGTGCAGTCCCCGGCAACGACGCCAAAAATTTGTTCGCTTCCGCAAGTGTATGGAAATGTCGCAAGTAATATAAAATATTATCATATCCACAGGGACTGGAATAAGCACTAGAAATATTTCAACACGAGTTAGCTAAACAACTAATTAATTGGTTTCCAAAAGCTAAATGTAACTAATGAAAAGTAACATAGGAATGAAAAATCAACAAACAAGATTATGGGCTATGATAAAGGAATGTTCTAGGAGTTTTGGTTTCTTTGTAATATTCCTAAATGTAAATGATCTACCAAATCCTATTTCTCAATTGTCCAACATTTATAGAAGGTTGCCGGTTCTCTCTTGCAATAGACAACCGACCTAGGACTGAAATCTATACCTAAATGTAATCAAGTTGATATGAACTTATGTTGTCCTTACACGGGCTTGTTCCTGTCATGAAGATCCCTCGGATGATCAACACAAGATCATACTCCTCAACCCATAAGATATAAAGATTAATCCCTAAATATATCCTACCCTCTTGAATTGTCCTCCTTTTCCCTAAATCTTATCCCTCAAGCGTCCTTACACGGGTTTGCACCTTTCGCATGCTTCCCTCAGAAAATCGAGTGGGGGATAATCTTTATAAGATCCATAGGACATTCAAACAATCAATCAAGAATATGAATTAGGTCCATATAACAACAATACATTCAAGATCAAATTGATACAAACAAGACAATATCATAGAAACAAGGAAATGACAAATCCACAAGAGTTTACATCAATTCATCATACAAATACTCCCTCCTCCTAAAACAAGAGATCTACTCCATGAATCGAAGAGAGAAATCCGAAAATATAGAGATTATAAGCATTTCTTGATCCCCCAATCCAAGAAGAGGAGAGAAAGAAAACTTATCTAAGATGACGCTTGATCTTCGGATCCAATCCACGCTCCTCGGAGTCGATTCCGTTGAAGATCCGCCTTTAGATCGCCAAGAAATCCACCCAAGAATGGAGGGAAAGCCCCAATTCTCGCTCTCTCTCGAGGGGGAGAAGATCGCCTTTCAAATCTTGAAGAAGGGTTTAAATAGAGGTGAGGTTTGGGCGCCACACGGCCCCGTGGCACGGCCGTATGAGGTTCACACGGCCCTGCCCATTCTCCTCTCTGTCAGCCTTGCACGACCGTGTGTGAGACACGACCATAGCAAACATCTCCAATATCCTCTTCACACGGCCGTGTAGATCTACACGGCCTGAACTGCTCCTGCCTCTGGAAGCTTGGCACGGTCGTGTGGTGCACACGGCTAGAGCTCTCTTGTTTACTGGAAACCCTGCACAACCGTGTAGTGCACACGGCCAGAGCCTTCCTTGTCTCTGGAAACCTCACACGGCCATGTAGATCTACACGGACATGTAAGGTTTAAGCTCTGGATTGCTTCATATCTTGACACGGCCGTGTGAGGTTGACACGGCCGAGCCTACTCCCTTTCCTGTTGCTGCCACACGACCTCTGATCTCCACACGGCTTGAGCACCCCTCTGTGGCATGGCTGTGTCTGGTACATGGCCAGGTGCTTTCTCCCGTTACTTTACTTATAGGTTTGGCCTTGAACATGAAATCTTCACCAAATTCGACTCCTGTGTACAAAAAATGCACAAAAGTAGATCTCCGAACAAAGAGAGTAAATATGCTAAAAAGGAAAGCTGAAAGTACGAAAATACATAGATCAAGTATGCTCAAAGTATGTAAATGTGCGTCAAAACATGCCAATAAGTGTATACTATCTATGCACATCATTGCCCCTTCTGGCGATGATTTCGGTGAAGAGCGACCTCACTCTGATACCACTTATTAGGGTTGAAATGTGCTAGAGGGGGGGGGGGGTGAATAGCTCGTCGTGCTCTTCATTGCTTGCTTCTTGGTGATGATATGCAGCGGAAAATACAAGAAACACAATTACAATGCTAACACAAGGATTTACTTGGTATTCACCTCAAGAAGAGGAGACTAATCCAAGGATCCATACATGACACGCACTCTCCACTATGAAAACACTCCTTCTCGGTCGCAGCCGGAGGTGGAGAAACCTCGTACAAACTAACTCAATAACAACAAGAAAAAAAGAAGCAAATACAAGTGAATCTTACAAGATTTTACAGCATAAAACCCTAGCTAGTTTCTCCTTCTTGTTTGGAACGCCTCTTGACCTTGGAAGCGCAAAAACACCTTGCTCCAAGAAGCTTCAAGATCTGGCAATGAGTGGTGGAGATGGCACTGTGAAGATCGGAGATGAATCGGGTTGTAGCCGTGTGAGCTGTGCGGAGAAGAACACTCGACAATGGATATTATATGTGCCAACGGTCGGATCCCAATAGATTGGATTGCTCCCAATCGATTTGGGAGGCTTTGGATCAATTGATCTATTGATCCAGAGTGCCTCTGTGCTCTCTGGAAATTGCCTGAATCGATTGCCTGATCGATTCAGGGTTCTCGCACGATTTCCAGCACTCCAATCGATCACCCGATCGATTGAAGGCTCCCAATCAATCGGGTGATCGATTGGGAGGGCTTCTGTGCGACAAACCCAACATCCCAATCGATCCACTGATCGATTGGGAGGAGAGTTTATCGCGAGACACACCCAATCGATCATCCGATTGATTGTGCATGAGCCAATTGATCGGTTGATTGATTGGATCAACTTGAATTACCCTAATAAAGTCCCAAGCACCTAAAACCCAATATATGGTCAACCATGACCTGTTAGGACATCATGCCTAGCATCCAGTCACCCTCGACCTGCTAGGACTTCCTCACCAAGTGTCCGATAAATCCCTTTGGCCCACTTGGACTTTTCCTCCTCGTGCCAAGTATCCGGTCAACCCTTTGACCTACTTGGACTTCTCAATACCAGGTGTCTGATTAACCTTGACCCACCTAGATTTCCACATGCCTGGCTTCACTCACCAGGACTTTCCATCTGCCTGGCTTCACTCACTAGGACTTTCCATCTACCTGGCTTCACTCACCAGGACTTTCCATCTACCTTGCTTCACTCACCAGGACTTTCACCTAGTTTCACGCACTAGGGTTTCCCATTCACCTAGCTTCACTCACTAGGACTTTCATCTAGATTCACTCACTAGGTCTTTCACCTGCCTTCATTCATCAGGATTTTGTCAACTGCCTGGCTTCACTCACTAGGACTTCTTAGTCAAGTATCCAGTCAGTTTTGTCCTACTTGACTCTTATTCATATCTAACTGGCCAACCTTGACCAGAGGAGAATTATACCAACAATCTCCCCAAATGAATGATTGCACCTACAATATCCACGTATTTTCAATCTCCATGTATTGTCAAATATCGAAACCCAAACATCAAGACTCAAACTTGAGCCATCTCAAGCTTTTATAAAATACCGAAAATAGGCAAATATTAATAAGGGAATTTTTCGAAATTTTTGGAAATTTTTTGGGAATTTTTCGGAGCTCGTATGGACGAGTTAATAGGGACAAAAATGGGGCTCGGAAAAGCCTGTTTAGGCTACCCTGTTTTAATGAGGAAAAGTTTTATTTCCTTTTCCTTTTATCCTTTTCTTTATTCTCACCCGCGTGCCCAAACCCCTCGACTGCGACATTCTCTCCCTCACGCACCCGAGCCACAGCCTCTTCTCTTGCGCCCGACAGCTTACCCTAACCGCTGGCCCCGGCGGTTTTCTTCTCCTTCCCTTTTATTCCTTTTCTCATTTTCTTCCTCACCGACTCTGTGCCCTAGCCAGCTCCGACGCCACTGCCGGCACTGATTCCTCTCCCCTCCTCTGGTCCGACGAGACACCGCTACCTCACCTTCACCTCCTTCCCTCTGTGCTGCTAGAGCCGACCATCACAGCCGACCTTCGTGCCCTAGCACCGTCGCTGGCTACCCCTCCGAGGAGTGCCCTAGCGCCGGCCTTCCCTCCTCTGCCTCCTGATCCCTCTCCCCTCCTGCGACGCCGAAGCCACTGACGCCGTTGACAGATCGCCACAAGAGCTCGCCGAAAGAAAGGATCAGTACCACCACTTAGTCTCTGCTCGAGTTTGGTTTCGGACAGGAGCCATCAGTGCCAGGTCCTACTTCTGTTTCTGCTCGACAGTGCCGAAGAAGACACAGAGCTGTGCCCTAGCCGGATCTTGGAGGTAAGTATGGTCGGTGTTAGGTTAATAGGGATTTGATAATATGCTATGGTTGAATCCCTAAACTGATCTGTGATCTACACTCCTCTTGATTCGAACAGTGTATTGGAATCCAGGGAGATTGTGCTCTGTGGGAAATTTTTGGTCCAAACCATCTTGGTATGAGGTAATCAATTGGTACGGGTGTATTTCTGATTTAAGATCCATACGTTATGTTAACTTGAGGTATTTGGGTTTGGAACGACAGCAGGTGTCCCCGGTAGCCGTTGTGATTTTCGGCCATAATTTCCAGCAACATCCTTGCTGTGAGAAGTGAGGTAAGGAATAGGGTTTTGTTATCGATGATTGATAGATAGGTTAATAACTAACGTTAACCTAGGTGCATGTGTTAATTAGGGTTTTTCCCTAATTTAGGATTTGAGATTTTATTTATCTATTTAGAAGAATGGTAGCTAAATAAGATGTATTTCTATTCGTGACATAGGACTTTGACGCGAGACGAGTATCTCGACGTCGGATTGGACCATATTGGACATTTCTTATCGGAGGCGGGTACTTTTGACTCTATGTCTTTGATATGCATAGTAGTGAATTTAACAAATAGTAACAATTATGTTTCTTAATTGTTTCGGTTAGTCACTACCCGATACCTGTTACATGTTTGGTTGATTGCTTGTTTTGCATCTCATGTTATTACTTACCTAATTATACATGCTTAGGGGTAGTGATTTAACCATGCTTCACCATGTTCAGGACCTAGGTGTGATACCCTATCTGATCTGTGTATCCTTGATATGATTTATTGATTATGGTGCACATCATATATGTATATAGATTTGGTTCAGTATATTACCATGCTTAGTGTCATGCACCATTCGCATGATTGCATGCTGTGTGATAGATTTCTCCATTATTGTCGAGCACATCGTCAGTTTCATCACTGTTCGGTGCTCCGTTGTGACGCTCATGGGTAGCGTGATGCAGCGTGGTAGCACGTCAGTTTGCTCGTTCGGTGCTCCGTTGGTCCGCTCATGGGTAGTGTGATTGCAGCGTGTAGCACGTCGAGATCCCTTCCCGTCATTGTGTACCGGAAGATGAGAGTATTGCGCTCCCCCATTTATGATTTGGGGTAGGAGTATGTGTGTACTCCGACAGCATCCCGTCCACTCGGTCACTCATCAGGAGTAGTGATGCAGAGTGCACGGTTGTCACAGCCCTACCCACTCGGTCCCACCATTGTGTGTGAGATGGCTAACTGGCATCAGGGGTGACCATGACTGCATTGGCTTCATACACATTGATGCATTTATTTCTTGTGATTGTGTTTGCTGCATTTCTTTGCTGCATATTGGTTGGATGTCCATGCTTGACATGCATACATGATTTCTATACCTCTTGGACTGTTTATCCTTGTACCAGGTCCTGGTTAGTACAGTATTCTCCTGTTCATTTCAGATTGCATTTACCTTTATTACGTCAGGAGACTGTACGCATGATTAGTGCTAGATGTTACTTCCTTACTATGTATATCAGTTGTTACCCACTGAGCGTTGGACTCACCCCCGCCTCCGTTACTATTTTCAGGTTGAGTTCCAGTTGCTAGTCCCCTGCAGACCACGAGGGCTTATTGATCCTTTTGGTTTTCTTCTTTACTAGGCTATGTTTTGAACTTGTTATGTTTTGGATTCTTTGGATCTTGTATGGATTGTTTTACTTATGGATGACTTTTATTTGGATTTGCTTTTACTACATGTCTGCCTAGATGGCAGAAGAGGTAAGTTGGTTTTATCGTCGGATTTGAGCTTTACGAGTGTAGTGGAGTAGGATATCGGTTTTGAGCTTTATGAGTGTAGTTGAGTAGGGTTCTTTTCGAGTCATCGTACTACTGTTCAGTTTGATTATTATTAACTGCGTGGTTGTGTTAGCCAGAGGCTGAAATTTATATAAACTGCGTGGTTGTCTGTGTTGTTGTATTTTTTTTATTATTGCTATTATTCCAGCCGCATGTGGCTGAGGTATATGGTGATGTAGAAAGTTTCAGATTGTCCGCCGTACAGGGGAGATGCTGTCGAAATTTCTTCGGACAGGGACTCCTCCGGGGCGTGACAAGCTTAGTCAAACAGGTCAAACAGGTCAACCTTGACCTAGGGAATATTGCACCAACACATGGTTACATTTTGTAGATACTAACTAAAGAAGTTTGGTTAGAGACTTACCACAGTAGCTTGATGACTATGATCATCGACACGTTCATATACGATATTTCTTTTCATATGTGCTTGTGACTGTAACCAGGACTCACCCAGTGATCCTTGTAGCTGAAGTAGCCTATATGAGGCAGGAATAGAAGTTTGACCAAGCTGGGAGGGTAGCCCATGAGATTATTTAAAAAGAATGAAGGAGCTGGTGGGAGTTGTAAATTGTGAAGAAAAAGAAGGAAGAAGTTCAGAAGTAGCTAAGGAAGCCTATGGAGATGGATCGGGAGGTGAAAGGCCAACCAATGAAGAATCTTGCTCAATAGATGTTCTAATAAGCCCAGGAGTAACTAATCTCCTGCAAGGGGTTCTTTTGGCATAGGGCTTGGTGTGAGAAGAGGTAGTAGCCTGAAGGAGGGGCAACGAAGCCATAGGAACAGTTGGTGTTGTCTCAAGTGAAGGAACAACTAGAATAATAGCAAGAGACATAGGAATGAGAATTCCTAGCCTCATCATATTTAGTGTAGAATTGGAACGAGTACGCGTAGGAGGAGTGGGCTCCTTACCTCTAGTATATGAGATTTCAGAAGGAGTAATAGGAATCTACTCAAAAGTAGCTATGGTGGAGGCAAGTGGACGTAGGGAGGAGGCACGAGGTTTCTTACGCTTTACCACAAAGGGATCTTCCTGTTCTGATGAGCTTGATGATACTTTGGGTTGCTCAAATGGAGGTAATAAACCAAGAGAAGAGGAAGCTAAGGGTAATTGAGACGACGATCCGTTAATAAGTCTTCCCCCATTCTAGTCAAGACTGCTCTTGTTAAGCGAGTATTCTTGTACATGAAAACGGGAAGGATAGCATCAGCTAGGAAAAAGAGAAATTCATGTTAGAAACAATATGAAAATGATCAAAAACATATATAAGGAGAATAATTTTACCAAAGGGAACGTCCAAGGCCGTATCGGTTGGGCTAAGACCAAAGGCAAATAATAAATCTTCGGCGATTAAGGCAGGCAGATTGAACTTTGCTTCTTTTAATTTTTCCATGAAAGAGCGAAGAACGGGATCTTAAAAAATATCGCCTAATTGGGGAATGCGAGAAAGGTTTTGATGTCAGGTTATTGGATATGGTGGGGGGGAGAAGGAAGATGCATAAAAAAGAAATTGTCCCACCATTCTCCTTGAGATAGAATTCTATGGAATAAAGTGGTTTTAGGGCGTGATTGAAACTTAAAAAGGCTATCTTATACTTGAAAAGGAATGAAGAAATGGTGGAATAATCGAGGAGATAAAGGAAAGTCAAGTAAACGAGAAATGACAACAAAACTAACCATAATAGAGAATAATTGGGGAATGAGTTGATTCAATGGAAAGTCAAAGTACCTACTAACATCAACAAAAAGGGATGAATAGGAAATCAAAAATCACATAGGGCCTGCTCCCAGAAGATGGCCACATTCTTTGGAGGAGGAAGATGAGGATGATCCTTGGAAGAAGAGGTGGCTAGGTACGGAGGAAAGCCATAGTTCGATTGAAGCTCATAGGCCTCCTATACTATAAATTTGGAGGAGCATTAAGTATACCACTCATCGGGGGTCGACATTGAAAGATTAGTAGGAATAAGAAGAACATCTAGGGGAAGGCGAAGAATAAGAAATATGCACACTGGAGGAAGAAGATGAAGTGTTAGGGATTTTCTCTTTAAAAAGCCTTATCAGGGCATTGAAAAGGGTGTTTTTGTAAGGAACTAGGGCGCTAAACAAGCTTAAGTGCAGCGGAAAACTTCTAGTTTCTCCAAAAGATCCATGCGAAGGGAAAGACATGTTATAATCTATACTAAGTTTATATCATGATAGTATACCTTTGATGCGTGCACACGAACTCCAGACAGCTTGGATCTCAGAACGATCACACGTTCACGCCTCTATGGTATCCACACGAATAAGTGTTCGTTTTTCTCACAAACTCACAAAGTGGAGAAGACAACCACCTAAGGTTATGTTAGCAACCTTGATAGGAGGTTTCAAACTAGAGGAGAAGAGAAGAGGAAGGAGAATGAAGTACATCAAAATGAGAGAAAAAATGCTTAAGTATTTTCATCCAATGGAAATACTTAATGAGCATTAATTCAATTAATGAGCATTAATGAATATTTACACTCTATTAAGGACCACATTTGAACCTCTTCATTTTAAATTCAATTTTGAAAATTTAATGATTCATTGAGTTTCAAAATTCAATAAATTAATCTCCATTAATCCTCTTAGTGAATGAATTCACTTGAGTCTAACTCAAGTCTAATCCACTTGAGTCTAACTCAATTGATCTTATGCAATTTCAAATATAATGAATCACTATTTCATTAATTCTCATTGACTCCTTGAGTTTAGTTTGAATTGGACTCAATCCAATAATTAGATCTAATTGAGTCTAACTCAATAAGTTCAATTTGGATTAGCCTTAATCCAATGATTCATCATATGCACCCATCTCCAAATCTACTTGTTCTTTGTGTATGACCCAATAGATTCTCGTAACGTTGGCAATGTATCCAAATCAACATTTAGATATATAAGCAATGAGTGGCATCTAGCAAGGCATCATTGCTACTCAAGTGACGAGAAAGTCGAGATCTAACCTAACTTGTCTGTGGATATTATCTTGTATGACTTGGTCCCTCTATTCTTGATATCTAAATTGATCAATGAGGAATAGACCGTATAATTCTCTTATCAACCTTTTGTGTTTCTTGATCTCTAATAAGCTCAATATCTCATATTGACTCATTTGCGCATGACCATGCTTTCTTGTGTCCTACTAATCAAGGGGCCCATAGATATCATTTCCGTCATATGGAAGGGATGGATCCCATCTACATCACTCACATCCCTCTGCATAATTCATTGCATAGCCAGTGATCGACTTTATGGTCCACCCTATTACAGGTGACGTTTGTCGATACCAAAGTATACAACTCTTTATGTGGGGAACCGTAGTGCCTTCAGGTCTAAAGACCATTCATGCCAATAGTCACATGAGAATGTTGATGACACTCATATAACAATCCATGAAATATTCTCATGGCGGGTCATTTAGTATATATATTCTCTAATATACCCATGTGTTAACCTGATATCTCATATCCATGACTTGTGAGATCAAGTCATCCATTGACCTACATGCTAATTTCAACATATTAATATTATCTTTGTATATTAATGCTTGACTATAAATAGTCAAGAGTAGTGTTCCATATATACCTACAATATCTCACTATCAATTCAACTAATTGATATGCTGTACATAAAAACCTACTACCCAAAGACATTATTATACTTATTCAATCGGCACTGAACTGAAATAAATATAATAACCAACTTTATCTTTTATTAATAATGAAATATGATACAAAATGAGCCATTTACAATCATCTCATAATTGGTACTAAGACTAATACTAACAATCTCCCACTAGCACTAGTGTCAATCACTAAGATATCGAATACCCATTGACTTAGTGTGACCATCATGCTTCCTCTATGTCAAAACCTTGGTCAAAGGATCTGCAATATTAGCATCGGTCAGGACTTTGCATATCCTCACATCTCCTCTATCAATGATCTCTCAAATGAGATGGAAACGCCGTAGTATGTGTTTGGATCTATGATGAGAGCGAGATTCATTAGCCTGTGCAATAGCCCTATTGTTATCACAATAAAGGTCTATTGGGTTCGCTATACTAGGAACAATACCAAGCTCTGTGATGAACTTCCTGATCCAAACAACCTCTTTTGCTGCAGCTGAAGCAACAATGTACTCAGCCTCTGTTGTAGAATCATCTACTCTATCCTGCTTTAAACTCTTCCAGCTGATGGCACCACCATTTAAGCAAAACACATACCCTGACTGTGATATGTAATCATCCTTGTCAGTTTGGAAGCTAGCATTGGTATAACCCTTTACAACAAGCTCTTCATCGCCTCCAAAGATCAAGAAATAATCTTGAGTCCTTCTCAGGTACTTAAGAATATTCTTAACTATTGTCCAGTGACCTTCACCTGGATTTGATTGGTATCTGCTCGTCATGCTTAAAGCATACGAGACATCTGGGTGACTACAAAGCATGGCGTACATGATATACACTATAGTAGATGCATAAGGAATCTGATCCATGCAGTCCGTTTCTTCCTTAGAAGAGGGGCATTGAGTCTTCGAAAGACTCACACCATGTGACTTCGACAAGAATCCCTTCTTGGAATTCTCCATGGCAAAACGTTTAAGCATCTTATCAATGTATGTACTCTGGCTTAGGCCAAGCAATCTTTTAGATCTATCTCTATAGATCTTAGGTCCTAAAATATAGGCTACTTCATCTAAGTCTTTCATTGAAAAATAATTCCCAAGCCAAGTCTTCACTGACTGAAGAGTAGGGATATCATTTCCAATGAGAAGTATGTCATCTACATACAATATGAGAAAGATGACTGTACTCCCACTAACCTTCTCGTAGATACAAGGTTCATCTTTATTCTTAATGAAACAAAATGTTTTGATCACATCATCGAATCGAAGATTCCAACTTCTAGAAGCTTGCTTTAATCCATAAATGAATCTTTACAGCTTACAAACCTTTCCAACATTCTTTGGATCCACAAAACCCTCAGGTTGTGTCATGTACACATCCTCAAGTAGATTTTCGTTAAGAAATACAATTTTGACATTCATCTGCCAGATCTCATAATCATAGTAAGTTGCAATAGCAAGTAAAATCCGAATAGACTTGAGCATCGCAATTGGTGAAAAAGTTTCATCATAGTCTATACCATGAATTTACTTAAAACCTTTAGCTACCAATATACCTTTATAGGTATGCATATGCCCATCTATGCTAGTCTTTATTTTGAAGACCCATTTACAGCCAATGGGTTCGATCCCTTCTGGTGGATCAACAAAAGTTCATACTTGGTTAGTGACATGAATTTCATTTCGGATCTCATGGTTTCTAGCCATTTCTCAGAATCTGCGCCCTGTACAGCTCCTAATAAGATGTAGGCTTGTCAAGACCAACAAGCACTATGTCACCATGGTTAGACAAGAGAAACAAATATCTCTCAGGTTGATGATGAGTCCTATCAGATCTGCGTAGAGCGTGTGCTACTTGAACAGGTTATTGCTTCACAACTTCTTGCGGTGTAACAAAATCCTGATCCACAAGATCTTGTGGTACCTGTTCAATTTCCATCAAGGTGTCAGTGCTAGTTTATGCATCTTGAATTTCTTCAAGATCAACTTTACTCCCACTAGTTTTTATAGAAACAAATTCCCTTTCTAGAAAGATACCAGTTCTGGCAATAAACACCTTACCTTATGTGGAATTATAAAAGTAGTATCCCTTTGTTTCCTTGGGATATCCTACAAAATAAAACTTGCCTGATTTGAGTCCTAGTTTATATGAGACTTGTCATCGAATGTAAGCCTCACAACCCTAAATCTTCATGAAAGACAACTTGAGGCTCTTCCCAGTCCATATCGTATATGGTGTCTTTATGACAGCCTTAGATGGAATGCAGTTAAGTGTGAAAGTGACCATCTCTAGAGCATGCCCCCAGAAGGAAGTAGGAAAATTTGTATGACTCATCATCGATCATACCATATCTAATAAAGTATGATTTCTCCTTTCTGATACACCATTCCATTGTGGTGTTCCAGGTGGAGTGAGTTGAGATATGATCCCACACTCAACAAGATGGTCATGAAACTCTTGGCTAAGGTATTCCCCACCTCGATCTGATCGAAGCATCTTAATACTCTAACCAAGTTGGTTTTGTACTTCATTCTTAAAATCTTTAAACTTTTAAAAGGATTCTGATTTGTGTCTCATTAGATACACATAGTCGTATCTACTGAAATCATCAGTGAAAGTAATGAAGTAATGATAGCCTTCTCTAGCTACTATTCTGAAAGGGCCACATACATCAGTATGTATGAGTCCTAACAGATCATTAGCCCTTTCGCTATGCCCACTAAATGGAGTCTTTGTCATCTTAACTTGAAGACAAGATTCGCATGCCTCATATGATTCAAAATCAAATGAGTCCAAAAGTCCATCCTTATGGAGTTGGGATATGCGACTCTCATTTATGTGACCCAAGTGACAATGCTAGAGATATGTTTGGTTCAAATCATTAAACTTGAACTGTTTGGTATTGATGTTATAGATTGTGTTTTCAAAGTCTAGACCATAGAGGTCATTCATAAGAGGTGCACTACAATAGAACATATCATTGAAATAAACGGAACAACATTTGTCCTTTATTACAAATGAAAAACCTTTCTTGTCCAAACAAGAAATAGAGTTAATGTTCTTTTTTAAAGAGGGCACATAACATTACTCTTCTAGTTCTAAAACAAACCCAATGGGTAAAGATTAGGAATATATTCCTATAGTGACAGCAGTAACTCTTGCACCATTGCCTACTCGTAGGTTTACTTTGCCCTTTATCAATGCTCTACTATTTCTTAGCCCCTGCATATTAGTACAAATGTGAGATGCACATCCAGTATCTAATACCCATGAAGAAAAAAATAAATAGATTGACTTCTATAATATATATACATGAGGCAGAAGTCTCACTTCTCTTCCGTTTCAGTTCCTTTAGATACACTTTGTAGTTCCTCTTCCAGTGTTCGATCTCACCACAGTGGAAGCAGGTTCCTTCCTTAGTAATCCCACCTTTAGGTTTCAATGCATGAGTATTGCCCTTGCCTTTGGCTTGGGTCTTACCCTTACCTTTAGGCTTCCACTTGCATTTTCCTTTAGACACCATCAAAATGATACTAGGCTTTGCCTTCTTAAGGCTGAGTTCAGCAGTTCTCAACATGCTTAACATCTCAGGCAGCGGTTTGTCAATTTCATTCTTATTGTAGTTTATGACGAATTGATTATAGCTATCAGGCAATGACTACAAGATAAGATCTGTGACCAATTCTTGGCCAAATGGAAATCCCAATCGCTAAAGGTTTTCTACATACCCAATCATTTTGAGTGCATATGGCTCTATGGGACTTCCTTCTTGCATTCTACATTGAAACAGTGCTTTAGAGATCTTAAATCTCTCATGCCTTGCTTGTCCTTGATATAGTTGTCTAAGATGTTTAACCATATCATAAGCATCCATGTTCTCATGTTGCTTCTGAAGCTCAAAGTTTATGGTGGCGAGCATAAGGCATGACATATCTAATGCATCATCTTGATGCTTCTTGTAAGCATCCCTATCAGCTCTAGTGGCAGTAGCAGGGGGTGCTTCAAGAATGTGCTGCTGTAGGACGTACAATTTTTATTTTTACTTGAGAACTATTCTCAAGTTTCTATACCAGTCTAGGAAGTTAGCTCCATTGAGCTTGTCCTTATCAAGGATAGATCGTAGAGAGAGAGAGAGTGTTCGACGTATTTGACGACATGGTAATCTACGACATAATGCAGAAATAAGTATCATATATCGATAATTTAATTAGACTTTTAATTAAATGATTCTCCCACTGAATTGTATAGCTTGGTAGGAGCAAGTCATGGTTGTGGTTTTACCCACACTACTAGCTCCAAATCCAGTCACAATGACATTCATGTGGGACAAGATCCATATTATACCTCATCTTGAATTAGATTTGGCTAATCACTCAAGACTCGTATAATGTAGGTAGGCATCATATACCAATTACATCAAATGCAACTCATCTTGTGAAATCCATATTATAGCTCATCTTGAGTTAGCTTTGGCTAATCGCCCACGATTAGTATAATTTGAATTCCATCTTATGGGATATGCCTCAAAGCTCTCAATCCAAGTGAGATAACTTAGTTAAGTCACACCCAACATTTAATAGTCGGACATCACAATTGTCCTGTCGCACTCTAGCAAAATAAATCAAGTCATTTTACTTTGGCAAAACCTGACTTCAATTGATCGAGCTAGAAGTGAGTACTAAACTTTGGTAGACATATATTTAAAAAGACCTAATTATGTTTAAACTAAACATGTATCGTATACAATCAAGCACACATCACATATATGCATAAATAAAATGTGACATGGTTACGACCCCCATAAACTACAATCTTCTCAAGCTAATGAGAAGAGCGATAAGTCAACCTAGGTCAAAGCAGTTTCTCCAAGCGCTTCCTTGGTTGTCGTGTGTTGTTGTCCTTCCTTCCTTTTCACCCGTCGTGCAGAAGAGTAACTCCTTTCTAATTTTTACATTACAAAATCTAAAGAAACTCGAGTTACATTCGAGTGTAGTCTAAAATTACAACAAGAATGAAAAAGATAAAGACACGACACACAAGCCATATTATGAATTACAACATCACACACAATCACATTGGGGTTAAAGGGCCATAACCATGCACCATGCCATATATATATTCACAATATCCTTATGACATAAATCTACTATGATGTGAATAACAAAATTATGAGCCGCAACACCACGGGGGTCCCGATAGTCGGTTAGCGGGTAGGGTCAAGGGGCAGCGCCCCTTGCGGGGGTTAGGGGGCAGCGCCCCCGAAGCAAAAAATATTTTGCATACTCATTTATGAGTTGCTGCCATACCCGATACCCTACTACCTCAAAACCGACTATGTTTCATTCCGAACAAAACACCTTTGGCCGAGACCTTGTTGGTCACAATACCAACTATGTTTCATTCCCAACAAAACACCAATTTTTGACCAAAACTCATAATTTACAGATCATAGTAAACCTATCATGAATTTCTATATCACATATAAAATTCTAATAACTTAGTATATCCCTTCGTAAGTGGCTCTGATACCACTATAAGGAACTAGGGCGCTAAACACACTTAAGCGCAGCGGAAAACTTCTAGCTCCTCCAGAAGATCCATGCGAAGGGAAAGGCATGTTACAATCTATACTAAGTTTATATCATGATAGTATACCTTTGATGCATGCACACAAACTCCAGACAGCTTGGATCTCAGCACGTTCACACGTTCGCGCCTCTATGGTATCCACACGAATAAGTGTTCATTTGTCTCACAAATTCGTAAAGTGGAGAAGGCAACCACCTAAGGTTGTGCTAACAACCTTGATAGGAGGTCTCAGACTAGAGGAGAAGATAAGAGGAAGGAGAATGAAGCACACCAAAATGAGAGAAAATAATGCTTAAGTATTTTCATCCAATGAAAATACTTAATGAGCATTAATGAATATTTACACTCAATTAAGGACCACATTTAAACCTCTTCATTTTGAATTCAATTTCAAAAATTGAATGATTCATTGAATTCCAAAATTCAATAAATTAATCTCCATTAATCCTCTTAGTGAATGAATTCACTTGAGTCTAACCCAAGTCTAATCCACTTGAGTCTAATACAAGTCCAATTCAATCGAGTCTTACTCAAGTGATCTTATGCAATTTCAAATATAATGAATCACTATTTCATTAATTCGTATTAACTCCTTGAGTCTAGTTTGAATTGGACTCTATCCAAAAATTAGATCTAATTGAGTCTGACTCAATAAATCCAATTCAGATTAGACTTAATCCAATGATTCATCATATGAACCCTTCTCCAAATCTACTTGTTCTTTGTGTGTGACCCAATGGATTCTCGTAATGTTGGCAATGTATCCAAATCAACATTTAGATACATAAGCAATGAGTGGAATCTAGTAAAGCATCATTGCTACCCAAGTGACGAGAAAGTCGAGATTTGACCTAACCTGTCCATGGCTATTATCTTGTATGACTTGGTCCCTCTATCCTTGATATCTAAATTGATCAATAAGGCATAGATCGTGTCATCCTCTTATCAACCTTTTGTGTTTTTTGATCTCTAAGTAGACACACTCAATCAAATAAGATCAATATCTCATATTGACTCATTTGTGCATGACCATGCTTTCTTCCTACTAATCAAGGGGCCCACAGATATCACTTCCGTCATATGGAAGGGATAAATCTCATCTATATCACTCACATCCCTCCGGAAAATTCATTGCATACCTAGTGATCGACTTTATTGTCCACCTTGTTACAGGTGACGTTTGCCGATACCAAAGTACACAATTCCTTATGTAAGGAATCATAGTGACTTCAGGTCCAAGGACTATTCATACCAATAGTCATATGAGAATGTTTATGATACTCATATAACGATCCATGAAACATTCTCATGGAGGGTCATTCAGTATATATTCTCTAATATATATTCATGTGTCAACCTGATATCTCATATCCATGACTTGTAAGATCAAGTCATCCGTTGACCTACATGCTAGTCTCAACACATTAATATTACCCTTGTATATTAATGCTTGACTAGGAATAGTTAAGAGTAGTGTTCTATGTATATCTATAATATCTCATTATCAATTCAACTAATTGATATGCTATAGATAAGAACCTACTACCCAAGGACATTATTATACTTATTCAATCGACACTGAACTGAAATAAATATAATAACCAACTTTACCTTTTATTAATAATGAAATATGATACAAAATGAGCCCTTTACAATCATCTCATAATTGGTACTAGAGCTAATGTTGACAGTTTTAAGCAGGAACGTTAGATTTAGGTGAGGAAAAAAGCGGCGTTAAAGAGGAACCGTTGGATGGATTGATAAGGCGACAGACATAATACCTATATTTTAGACATCATGGGCACACGTGTCACCAATAAGAAAATGGTATTGATAACCGATATAAAAGATTACATTCCCAAGATATTAAAGTCACTATCGAGGTTAAACTTAAAGGTTCCAAGATCCCAAGAAAGACTAAATATTTATAAAAGTTATATGTTTCTGGTATTATAAAGTCGGTCTGCCATTATTGACCAATTGAATCTTAAGGCTAATCTAAAATATATATATGTGTATAAACTCGGTCAGCCATTACCAGCCAATCGAGTCCGAAGGTTAATCTGAGATATATGTATATATATAGGTATAAACTTGACCGGTCATGAAAGGCCAGTCGAGATTAAGTCCGAGTGAAATTAAATACATAAGTGAACTTGGCTGGCCGGTAAAGGGCAGACCCAAGTTGTTATCAAGAAATAATGTATTAAAAATAGTAACTTAACCATTCAATAATGAAATCAAATCAACAAAAATCAACATAATTTCATCTAAGTATGTAAATTTCTAGATACTCAACAGATAAGGATAGAAATAAAATTGTATAAATAGTTAAAACATCATAAGAAAAGGTTAATAGTCAGAATTATTCTACACGACAAAGACATGTTTAAAATTAGATCGAAAATTAGATCAACTAAGGAAACAAATCAGGAGGTATGGTATCAAGTAATCTTCGACGATCGAGGAAATTATCTGGAGGGTCAGAAGTTATATATCCTTTTTCTTTTAGTTTCTTTATAGCCCCCTTAGCCCCATGAGTGAAAGCCTTGGGAGGCAGCAATGGAGTATTGAATTCAGGAGACTCTAAAAGTATTCCTTTCCTCTTTTTAAATCGGTCATCTTCACCATCTTGATAATCCTCTAGAGTATCTTGAGAATCTTTCAATTCAGACTCTTTGGAGGAAATATCTGCTTGAGCTGTGGTTAGGGATAAACGTAGAGAGTTTAGCTCAGAATCCTTAGATTGTAAATTAGAAACTTTGATAGCCAATTCTGAAGCATGAACATCCTTTAGTGCTTACAACTGAGATGACAATTGAGCATTTTCGACGGTATGCTTATCTAGTTTAGATGTCAGTTCAATGTGAAGGTTAGTCTCTAATTTAACTTGGGACTCAAAGTTTTCTGCAGAAGCCTTCCATTGATTTATATTCTTAGATTCTGCCTCAAGAAGTTTACAAGTCTCTTGTAGTTGAGTGGATAACTCGGATAGTTCTCTAAAAGCATGAGAACAAGATGCTCCGAAGGTTTGCTGCCTCAATGTGTCATTTTCTTGAGCCAAATGATATAATTGATGGGCCACACTCATATTAATGACCCAACGCTATAAAACTAAAAATTATTAGTAGAATACATTAGCAAAGAAACAATGTAATAAAGAGCATGTTACCTTCATTTCCTCGAAAGAAAATTTATCGGCCAAATCAACAGAGGTGAGCTTTTCAAGTTGTTGGCAGGCCTCTACCTAAACTGTGGTTAAAGAATCTCCCAATAATATTGGAAGGGTGGAAGAAGATGTGGAGGAGGACAATAAAGAAGTGTGAAGTGAAGGAGGAGAGAAGAGGAGAAAAGGAGGATCCTAGGTTTCTTGGAGGGGGGGGGGGGTGTAAAGGAATTTGTTCTAGAAAGGACATAACAAACTCAGCACTTTGAATGGAAGGGTCTTCCTGTGGATGAATAGGGGGGAAGCAAGAATAGGATATAAGAAAGATAGGGTAGGTTTAGGAGAAGTGGTTTGAATATCTCCTATAGGCATATCAAAAATAGCCCGTTTCTTAGGGAGGGGCGCTAAGGTTAACTGCCACCCAGGGCGTTTCCTTGTAGGAGTAGTTTCCGGTGTCTACTCTTGTAGCTCTAAAGGGGTGTCCTCTGGCAAGAGGGGTAAATTTGTGGACGTCTCCCCAGAAATGGTGTAAGAGCTAGAAGTGATCACGGGTTGGATAGAGGGTTCAGACAAAGGAGTATCAGAAGGTTGAGCTGGCTCGGCATTAAGCTCTGCATTGAGCTCTCATTCCTTGGCCAGTAATGCCTCCTCTTCTAGGTTGATTTCCTTGTCAACCAGAGCTCTGAATATAGCATTCATTACAATAAATAAAAGAGTATTTTTATTAGTAAAAGAGTAATAGTTAAGATGTCAAAACTTACCCAAGGAACATTGTAATCTCTTTTGAACAAGGCTCAGGCCAAAAAGATACAGAAGATCATTATGTATCCATTCGTGAATAGAAAAGCGATGACCAAACAATCTATTATAATAATCATAAAAGACTGATTGTTGATGAAGTTCTTTTACATCAGGAAGAGGGGGAAAATAAGATTGTCATGGGGTAGACCATGCAACAAGTCTAGGAAATTTTATAAAGAAAAAACGTAATTTCCAACCCTTGTTGGATGAGGGCATGTCTATAAAGAACACCATTTTGGGACAAGATTGGAAGAGGAATACTCCTGGCCTTGATTTTTTAGGATAAGAGAACATGAAGAAGTTTTGAGGAGTGGGAGGGATACTAAAAAAGGAGAAATAACATGAATATCCCACATAGATATCGAAAAGCATTCAGAGCAAATTGTTGTAAAGGAATACCAAAATACTGGCTTATCTCCAATAAGAATGGAGGAATAGGGAAGCGTAAACCTGCCACCAATTGATCTTTAAAGAAGGTAATATAGTCATCAGGAGGAAGATGGGGATAAGCCTCAAGATGCAGGACCTTGATACGATATTCTTTAGGGATTTTGTACTGAGAGCGAATGAAAATTCGATCGACAGTACTGAAGGAAGAATGGGTCTGAGCGTACCAAGGAGCTAGTAATTCCTCAACCATGACGGAAAACAAAAACACTAAAGGGATAGGTGACTTACTAGGTTCTTAGGAAAAGAAAGTAGTAGAGGAAGGTTAGGGAAGATGAAGAAGCGTGGGGTATCAGAGAAAGTCGGAAAAGAGAATCACCAGAAAGTGAGTTGAGGAAGACGAAGAGTAAAGAAATAAGAAATATTTAGGGTTTTAGGGGGATATAAGGATCGTCGTTAAATTGAAATGGCTCGTGAAAGGAGAAGCATTGATTTGCTAATAAGAATGTGATGAGACATTGATAAAAAAACATATTAAAGGTTTCTTCAAGAAATAGAAAAAAATGCTACGTGGCACTCATCTATAAAGAGGCATTTATGATCGATAGAACAGACCAAATCATATGCTGAGATGTCATATCTTTGAGCATTCTCTTTCCGTTGAAAGGTCAATCATTGATGAAACAATTTTGAAAAACCACGCAAATCTCAAGATATGGTTAAAAGAAAAGGAAAAAAGAAAGCATTGGGTAATGAGTTATACGAGTAGAGCAAACAAACAAAATTGAAATTCATGTCTAGTCAGTCGATCATACCTCTTTCGACTAGACTTGAAGGGGAGGCTAGTGATATAGGTTATGATGAAGTGGTCTGACAAGCAAAGTAGAGGTCATGGTTGAGAAAGATAGGATGATGAACGACCAAATAAAAGGCCGAGGGAGCACCAATGTTCTTACAAGCGCTCGGTCAGGCAAAGCCCGATCGAGCATAAAGATATTTAGCCGTATATATAGTTTTTAGTATATTACCGGCCGACTAAAGTCCAAGCGAGTACTATTGTACATATATGCTCTCGGCCGGGCAAAGCCCGATCGAGTGTAAAGATATTTAGCCTTATATATAGCTTTTAGTATATTACCAGTCAACTAAAGGCCGAGCGAGTACTATTGTACGTATATGCGCTCGACCGAGCAAAGCCCGATCGAGCGTAAAGGCACTTAGCCTTATATATAGTTTTTAGTATATTACCAGCTGACTAAAGGCTGAGCGAGTAGTATTGTACGTATATACACTTGGTCGGGCAAAGCTCGATCGATCATAATGGTACTTAACATATATATAGTTTTTATTATATTATCGACCGACTAAAGGCCGAGCGAGTATTATTGTACGTATATGCGCTAGGCCGGGCAAAGTCCGATCAAGCGTAAAGGCACATAGACTTATATATAGTTTTTAGTATATTACTAACCGACTAAAGGCCGAGCAAGTACTATTGTACGTATATACGCTCGGCCGGGCAAAGCCCAATCGAGTGCAAAGGTACTTATGTTGGGACTTTCGAGCCGCAAAAATCGCTTTTTGCGTTGAGGAAACCTTGAAGTCTTGTCACGGATCCGTGTGAAGATAAATAAAAATTTATGTACATGTTTGTTTATCCTATATCTACCTTATATCTACATGATAAGAGTGTTACCCTTGTCGCGATGCCCTTCGCTTATCCCGCTCGTCCAAACGGTTGTCGTATCTCGTAGATTGTCAAGTGTACACTCCTCTACACATATCCACATGGACAAAAGATGGAGAGAACCACTTAGAATGTTCTAGCACCCTTGAGTGGGTCGGAAATGGAGGAGAGGGAGAAGGAAGAAGAGAGGAGGAGGAAGAAGAAGTTACAACAAGCACCAATGCTTGCACTAATGTGGCCGCCCACATAAAGGAGGGTTTTAAACCTCCATGTAATACCAAGAGTCATGGCTCTTAGTCTTCCTCATGAGGTGGCACACTATAATGTAGCCTTGATGATGTGGAACACCATCATTGGCGGCCCCATGCCAAGTCACAATGAGGTGGCATTTGGTCAAGTCAAACTTGACACTTCATCTTCCCTCTCAAGTCAAGTCAAACTTGACCTTTTTTATCTCCCATGGTTGATCAAATCTAACCATTGATTCAAGCCAATTTAATTTGATGAATCTCTATTCATTGGTTTAAATTGACTCAATGAATCATAATCTAAATTAGACTCATTCTACACATAAATCAAATTGAGTCCAACTCAATTAGTCTAATTTGGATTACTCTTAATCCAATTTAGTTCATCACATGAACCTAATCCTCTTGGTCCATCATATGAACCTAATCTCCATCTAATTGCCCTTTGTGTGTGACCCTATAGGTTCTTGTAATGTTGGCAATACTCCTAAACCATTTAGAGACATAAGTAATGAGCGGTATCTAGCAACACATCATTACTACCCAAGTTACAAGAATATTGAGATCTAATATCACCTTTGTGACTACTAATTGTAACTCTCACAATATATGATAATGTCCTTCTATCCATGACAACTAAATTGATCAACAGAGGCATAGACCATGTCATCCTCTAATCAATTTATGTCTTGAACTCCAAGTAGACTCACTCTAATCAAATGAGCTCAATATCTCATATTGACTCATTTGGGCATGGCCATGCACTTAGTGGTCTCACTCTATCAAGAATCATGATGTCACTCACATCATATAGGAGGGATAAATCCCATCTACATCACTCACATCCCTCCGCATAATTTGTTACATACCCAGTAGTCGCCTTTATAGTCCACCCATTTACGAGTGACGTTTGACAAAGCCAAAGTATGCAACTCTTTATGTAGGGAACCATGGTGACTTCATGTCTAAGGACTGATAGTCATACTAATAGTCACATGAGAAAATATATGACACTCATATAACGATCCATGATACTTTCTCATGACGGGTCATTCAGTATACATTCTCCAATGCATACCCATGTGTCAACTTGATATCTCTATATCCATGACTTGTGAGATCAAGTCATCGAGTTGACCTTCATGCTAGTATTGTCGTATTAACATTGTCCCTGAATGTTAATACTTGACTAGGAATGATTAAGAGTAGTGTTCACTATATCATCTCATTATCGATTCAACCAATCGATTGATATAGATAAGAACCTTCTACACAAGGACGTTATTATACTTAGTTATTTGACACCAATACAAGTAAGTATAATAACCATAAAGAAATTCCTTTATAAATATATAGGAATATGATACATCAAATCCATACAACAATCATCACATGATTGACTCTAGGGCTCTCTGTAACACCCACGAAATTATAAGATATGGGTATTATTTTTCGTTAGAGCATAAAAGTAAGAGGAATAAAAAAAAATAATAGAAATAAAAAGAAAGAGAGGTGAAGGTTTGAACCTTGAACCTCCCATAAATAATAGAGTTAAATTAGTGTATGATAACCACTAGAATAATGAATAATAGATGGATAGAAAGGAATGGAAATTGTAGTTAAAGGTGAGAAGAAAGAACTAAGTAAAAGAGCAAGAGAAAACCAAGTTGCTTACCTTCTCTTCCTCTTGGTTAAGAGAGGGAGCAATAAAAAGGCAAATTTCCTTCCTACCCTCTTTTCCTTCTAATTTTCATGGGAATTAAAGAGGGAAGGGATAGAGGAGTTAAGGGGGAATGAATAAGGACATGATTCATTCCCATGATGAATAAATGGGATTTAGAGGAGAAAAGAGAAAGAGAATTGCTAATTCTTCTTCTTCCTCCTTCTTCCTCCTCCTTTTTCCTTCTCCACCAAAACTTAGAGCTCCTCTCCCTCATTCTCAAAAGTCAAGTTAAGGTTTCCTCCCTAAGAAAACAAATTTCCAAGAAGGAGTCTCAAGGATTATCTCTTACAAGAAGAAGAAAACAAAAAGGGAAAACTTGGAAGAAAAGTTTCTTCTTCCTCCTCACAAGGGTATCATTTTCTTAAGGAACAACAAGCGAAAATATGTAAGTTTCCCCTCACCTGTGGTACAATAGTTCATATGTTCTTCCATGAGGTTAGATTGCTTAAAAACCTAGGAGTTCTTCATGAAACTTTCGGCCAAGACAAAAAAAAAAAAAAAAGACCTAGGAAATTTTAAGACCCAACTAGGATATGCTCAATATGTTTCTTGTAACATGTATCTTATGGTAGGGGGTTAATCTATTGTTTCTATGCTAGAATGTTTAGTTAGAACTTAGATTCATGATCCTAGACTCTCGGCCAAGCATGAATAAAAGAACTAGGTAAGCTTAAGACTCAAACTAAACATGCTCCCTTTGTTTTTATGATATGTACCCTATGATAAGAGAGTTGTTAACATTTCTCATACTTGTATGTTGCTTGGAATTAGGATGTCTCCCTTTCAACTTTCGGCCATGATAATATTAAGAGCCTAGGAGAACTTTAAACCTAATCTAAGCATGCCATGATGTTTCTTAAGATAAGATATGAAGTTAACATAATATGCTCATGCTTGTATGTTGATTTGAACTTTATTTCATGCTCATAAATATTCGGCCATGGTAGGATTAAGGGCCTAGGAAAACTTTAAACCTAAACCAAGCATGTCATGATTTTCCTTAAGACAAGATATGAAGTTAACATGACATGCTCATGCTTGTAGGTTGGTTAGAATTTTATTTCATGCTCCATGAACTTTCGGCCACAACAAGTTATATGCCTAGGAAACCTAGAACTCAAACTAAACATGCTCATGATGTTCTTTGTAATAAATACTATGAAAATGGTTTAGGGTTTGCCATGCCTTTATGCCACATGAAACCTAGTTACATGATTAACAAGTTTCGGCCATGGTAAGTTTATAATCTTAGGAAACTTAGAACCTACATTAAACATGCTCATGATGTTCCTTATGATATATGATATGATATTGGTTTAGAGTTCACATGCTTGTATGTTGATTTTAACCAAATGTGATGCTTGATAGGATTCGGCCATGACAAGTTTATAAGCTTAGGAAACCTAGAACCTAATCTAAACATGCTTATGATGTTCCTCATGATATATGATATGATATGGGTTTAGAGTTCACATTATTGTATGTTGATTTTTAACCAAATGTAAGGCTTGATAAGATTCGGCCATGGCAAGTTTATAAGCTTAGGAAACCTAGAACCTAAACTAAACATGCTCATGATGTTCCTTATGATATATGATATGATATTGGTTTAAGGTTCACATGCTTATATGTTGATTGTTAACCTGTTACAACCATATGTTTCAGCCACTATGTGATATTAGGGTTAGAGACCTAATTATGATCTCCATGTATCTCACATGCCATGCTTCATGATATGATAAGAACTTGCTATGCTTCTATGTTATTTATGTATGCCCATGATCTATGCATGTTGATAACTCTTATGATATGCTGTGTGCCCAAATTATGCATGCTATTATGATGAGCTGTGTGCCCAAATTATGCATGCTATTATGATGAGCTGTGTGCCCAAATTATGCATGCTATTATGATGTGTTGTGTGCCCAAATTATGGATATTTTTATGATGTGCTGTGTGCCCAAATTATGCATGCTATTATGATGAGATGTGTGCCCAAATTATGCATGTTTTATGATATGTTAAGAAATATGATATGCATGATATGATAAGAATCATGATATGTAAGACATGCTACTTTACTTTATATGGCTTGTATCAAGGGTGGGCTCCATAAGCGCCCCGGGGTCGATGAACTAAGAAACGACCCTCGTTAGGGATGGGCTCCTAAGTGCCCCTAGGTCTATGGACTAAGAAACGGACCTAGTATGTATGCCTTGTAGGGTTCAAGACTTGCTACCTTGGACCTACATAGGACGCGCACATTTATGTATGTGGTACAAGCCGGGGCCCTCCTTATGTTGAAATTATGTTTAAGTATGTATATAATAAGTTTTCAAAAGACATGTTGCATATATTTTCATGATACATGTTTTGAAAGTCATCTTACATATACTTTATGATTATGCCATGATATGCCATGATACTTATGATTATGTTATAATATGCTAGGATGCACTTTATGATTACGTCATGATATGCCATGATACCTTACGATTATGTTACGATATGCCATGATGTTCTTTATGACATGATACAAGTTGAGGTTTTTTTTTAATATGACATGATATGATAGGACGTTCTGTATGGTATGTTTATGATCGTTACGATATGATGTTTCTATATATGATATGATGAGTTTGACTCCATGCTTTATGCCTTGTGATTATACTATGCTATACGTTTTTTTTTTGTGAGTAGGAAAGGGTCTTACTGAGCCTTGTGTGCTCATAGCTTACTTTCCTTGTACCACAGATAAAGGCAAGGAATGGATGAACTAAGGGAGCAGCAGGAGGGGCAAGAAGGATGTGTGTGGTAGTGGCTCGGCTAAGAGAGAAAGACCTGCTTTTATTCAATAAGAATTATGCTTAGTTTATGTTATTGTTTCATGACTCCATTACATTTAATCATGCTTTCTGGTATTATGACTTAAAATCATGTAAAGTATGTTATGTGACCTTTTCTATAAACAAGACTTCCGTTGTTTTAAGTAGAAAAGATTATTAAGATGCAAGTAAGTATGTAATAAGTAAGTAATTAAAGTAACCCCCGTCCCTTATGCAGGAGGGGCGGGGCGTTACAGGTTGGTATCAGAGCCAGGTTTTTGCCTTTTCACTACACACATGTCAAGCCTCCATCCTGCCGCTCCAAGTAAGAATCTATATGCTTAATTTAATTCTTTTATGATGCTTTAATATTATGCATGTTTACTTATTCTTTTGAGTATGATAAGTCACAGTTCTAGTTTAAGTATGCATGATGGTAGGATAGGAATGATAATAATCTTATGTCAGCCTGGATCAGAATAACGATAAATTATTGTCATTAATGAAGATAAGCATGGCTAGGAGACGCACTACTCGAGCAGACGAGACAGCGACTCCACCAGATCTGACCCAGGTAGTCACCGACCTCCAGCGTCAGATCACAGAACAACAACAGCTGATCACGACTTTAATAGGTCAGCAAGGAAATTCTACACCCCGCCAGTAAATCAGAATGCAGTGCCCATCATACCAATAGCTGCACCAGTACCACCGGTAGCCCCTGCCCCAGTGGTCCGACAGGAGACCTACTTGATACAGTAGCTAAGGCTGAAGCCGGAGAACTTCTCGGGTACTTGTGAGCCATGGGACGCCCAGGCCTGGTTCAAGACAGTGGAAAGCATAGTGGAATTACTGGACTGGCCCGTATCAGAAAAGATCAAATGCGTGTCTTTCTGCTTTTTCGGCGACACAAGAATGTGGTGGGAAAGAGTTAAGGCTAAGAGAAAAATTAATCTGATGAACTGGACGGACTTTGAGACAGAGTTCTTCGAAGAGTTCTTCCATATACAAGTGACGAACCGGCATTATGACGAGTTCACCGAGTTCCGGCAAGGTGACTTATCAGTGAACGAAGCAGTAAAGCGCTTCAACCGTCTGGCACGCCTTTGTCCAGAGTTGGTCCGCACGGAAAGAGAAAGGGTCAGACTGATGCTAAAGATGCTTCAACCCGAGATAGCACTGAACGTGGCCGGTGGAATTAATAGACCACAGACTACAGAGGAACTGGTCAGCAGTGCCCTGTCACAAAACTTTATCAGAAAGCGATGAACGAGAATAAGAATCAGGCACGAACAGAAGGACAGAGACATCTAGGTACCAGAACAGGCTGGAAAGGGACCCCTACCGGAAAAGGAAACAATGGGACAATGCTAAAGGTGGTCCAGTGAATAAGCAACCGAAATACCCTCAGTGTACTATTTGTGGGAAGCTGCATTCCGGAGTATGCCACAAGGGTACAAGAAAGTGCTACAACTGCGGAGGGGAAGGACATCTGGCCAGAGACTACACTACCCGGTTTCAGGCACCACCCCAGCAGAATAACCAGAACAGGAGTGCCCCCTCATAGCTACACCAGATGCAAGCTGCTATTGAAGGAACACCGATTAGCCAAGGGAGATTGGAAGCCCCTCCAGCGACAACGAACGCCAGGGTTTTCTCGCTTACCCAAGGAGATGTGGCGAGTGCCTCTACTGTCGTCACAGGTCAGTTACCTACTTTTAGTCAATATGCTAAAGTTTTATCTGATACTGAAGGCGAACCAATGTTCAAATTTATCGAGAAGCCGAGAGACATTCCGCGTCATTGGATCGAAAATATGTCCGGGCAACTCTCTACCCTGACCATAGCACCCACATTATTCGGCAATATATTGGAGAAACAAAACAGTGACCAAAGCCTCCAAAGGATTAAACAAGAGACCTTAGAAGGAAGGAATGACGGATTCCAGATCACGGACAGTGGAATATTATACCTCAGGGATCGATTATGTATCCCCAGGGATCCAGAGTTGCGAAGAAAGATACTAGAAGAAGCTCATTCAACGCCCTATGTAATGCATCCGGGATCCACCAAAATGTACTAGGATTTGAAAAAGAAATTCTGGTGGTCCGGTATGAAAAGATATGTGGCTCAGTATGTCAGTACCTGCCTGACCTATCAGAGGGTTAAAGCAGAACACCAGAGGCCTGGAGGATTACTGCAGCCTGTCCAAATTCCAGAATGGAAATGGGAGAATATCTCTATGGACTTTATTTCAGGATTACCCAAGACAACAAACGACTATGACGCTATATGGGTAATCGTGGATAGATTAACCAAATCCGCCCATTTTCTAGCAATCAAGATGACTTATTCAATTGAGCAACTGGCTCAATTATATGTCAAGGAAATTATTAGACTACATGGGATTCCTAAGACCATCATTTCAGACAGAGATGGTCGTTTTGTTTCACATTTTTGGGAATGTGTCCAGAAGGCTCTTGGTACGAAGCTATTATTCAGTACTGCCTTCCACCCTCAGACCGACGGACAAACGGAAAGGGTTAACCAAGTATTAGAAGACATGTTACGGGCTTGTGCATTAGATTTCAAAGGGAGCTGGTGCCGATATTTATGCCTAGCAGAATTCGCCTACAACAATAGTTACCAGGCTACTATTGGGATGACACCCTACGAGGCTCTGTACGGGAGGAAATGTAGATCCCCTATATGTTGGTACGAAGGCGGTGAAAAGAAAGAGATGGGATTTCAGATCGAGTTCATCGATAACACCACCCGTGCTATACAGAACATCCGCCAACGAATAGAAACTGCTCAGAGTCGACAGAAGAATTATGCGGATAAGCGACGAAGGCCATTGGAATTCAGTGTCGGAGACTCAGTATTCCTCAAAGTAGCTCCTATGAAAGGAGTAATGAGGTTCGATAAAAGGGAAAGCTAAGCCGCGCTATGTGGGACCATATCAAGTTCGGAAAAGAATCGGCAAAGTAGCTTACGAAATAGAGCTGCCTCAAGAGATGTCAGCCATTCACAACGTGTTCCACGTTTCGATGCTAAAGAAATGTATTCCGAGCACGGACCAAGTGATCGAACCACGGGCAGTACAAGTGCAAGAGGACCTAACCTACGAGAGCCAACCAATTCAGATATTGGATCGAGATGTCAAAAGACTAAGGAACAAAGAAGTACCCTTAGTAAACGTCCTGTGGCAAAATCAACGGTACGAAGAAGCCACGTGGGAACGAGAAGATGATATGAAACGGAAGTATTCGTCGCTATTCTAAGTTCGAGGACAAACTTTCTATGAGGTATGGGGTACTGTAACACCCACGAAATTATAAGATATGGGTATTATTTTTCGTTAGAGCATAAAAGTAAAAGGAATCAAAAGAAATAATAGAAATAAAAAGAAAGAGAGGTGAAGCTTTGAACCTTGAACCTCCCATAAATAATAGAGTTAAATTGGTGTATGATAATCACTAGAATAATGAATAATAGATGGATAGAAAGGAATGGAAATTGTAGTTAAAAGTGAGAAGAAAGAACTAAGTAAAAGAGCAAGAGAAAACCAAGTTGCTTACCTTCTCTTCCTCTTGGTTAAGAGAGCGAGCAAGAAAAAGGCAAATTGCCTTCCTACCCCCTTTTCCTTCTAATTTTCGTGGGAATTAAAGAGGGAAGAGATAGAGGAGTTAAGGGGGAATGAATAAGGACATGATTCATTCCCATGATGAATAAATGGGATTTAGAGGAGAAAAGAGAAAGAGAATTGCTAATTCTTCTTCTTCCTCCTTCTTCCTCCTCCTTTTTCCTTCTCCACCAAAACTTAGAGCTCCTCTCCCTCATTCTCAAAAGTCAAGTTAAGGTTTCCTCCCTAAGAAAACAAATTTCCAAGAAGGAGTCTCAAGGATTATCTCTTACAAGAAAAAGAAAACAAAAAGGGAAAACTAGGAAGAAAAGTTTCTTCTTTCTCCTCACAAGGGTATCATTTTCTTAAGGAACAATAAGCGAAAATATGTAAGTTTCCCCTCACCTGTGATACAATAGTTCATATGTTCTTCCATGAGGTTAGATTGCTTAAAAACCTAGGAGTTCTTCATGAAACTTTCGGCCAAGACAAAAAAAAAAAGAAAAAAGAAAGACCTAGGAAATTTTAAGACTCAACTAGGATATGCTCAATATGTTTCTTGTAACATGTATCTTATGATAGGGGGTTAATCTATTGTTTCTATGCTAGAATGTTTAGTTAGAACTTAGATTCATGATCCTAGACTCTCGGCCAAGCATGAATAAAAAAACTAGGTAAGCTTAAGACTCAAACTAAACATGCTCCCTTTGTTTTTATGATATGTACCCTATGATAAGAGAGTTGTTAACATTTCTCATACTTGTATGTTGCTTGGAATTAGGATGTCTCCCTTTCAACTTTCGGCCATGATAAAATTAAGAGCCTAGGAGAACTTTAAGCCTAATCTAAGCATGCCATGATGTTTCTTAAGATAAGATATGAAGTTAACATGATATGCTCATGCTTTTATGTTGATTTGAACTTTATTTCATGCTCATAAACATTCGGCCATGGTAGGATTAAGGGCCTAGGAAAACTGTAAACCTAAACCAAGCATGCCATGATTTTCCTTAAGACAAGATATGAAGTTAACATGACATGCTCATGCTTGTAGGTTGGTTAGAATTTTATTTCATGCTCCATGAAATTTCGGCCACAACAAGTTATATGCCTAGGAAACCTAGAACTCAAAATAAACATGCTTATGATGTTCTTTGTAATAAATACTATGAAAATGGTTTAGGGTTTGCCATGCCTTTATGCCACATGAAACCTAGTTACATGATTAACAAGTTTCGGCCATGGTAAGTTTATAAGCCTAGGAAACTTAGAACCTACACTAAACATGCTCATGATGTTCCTTATGATATATGATATGATATTGGTTTAGAGTTCACATGCTTGTATGTTGATTTTAACCAAATGTGATGTTTGATAGGATTCGGCCATGACAAGTTTATAAGCTTAGGAAACCTAGAACCTAAACTAAACATACTTATGATGTTCCTCATGATATATGATATGATATGGGTTTAGAGTTCACATGCTTGTATGTTGATTTTTAACCAAATGTAAGGCTTGATAAGATTCGACCATGGCAAGTTTATAACCTTAGGAAACCTAGAACCTAAACTAAACATGCTCATGATATTCCTTATGATATATGATATGATATTGGTTTAAGGTTCACATGCTTATATGTTGATTGTTAACCTAAGTTATAACCATATCTTTTGGACACTATGTGATAATAGGGTTAGAGACCTAATTATGATCTCCATGTGTCTCACATGCCATGCTTCATGATATGATAAGAACTTGCTATGCTTCTATGTTATTTATGTATGCCCATGATCTATGCATGTTGATAACTCTTATGATGTGCTGTGTGCCCAAATTATGCATGCTATTATGATGAGCTGTGTACCCAAATTATGCATGCTATTATGATGTGTTGTGTGCCCAAATTATGAATATTTTTATGATGTGCTGTGTGCCCAAATTATGCATGCTATTATGATGAGCTGTGTGCCCAAATTATGCATGTTTTATGATATGTTAAGAAATATCATATGCATGATATGATAAGAATCATGATATGTAAGACATGCTACTTTACTTTATATGACTTGTACCAAGGATGGGCTCCATAAGTGCCCCGGGGTAGATGGACTAAGAAACGAGCCTCGTTAGGGATGAGCTCCTAAGTGCCCCTAAGTCGATGGACTAAGAAACGGGCCTAGTATATATGCCTTGTAGGGTTCAAGACTTGCTACCTTGGACCTACATAGGACGCGTGCATTTAAGTATGTGGTACAAGCCGGGGCCCTCCTTATGTTGAAATTATGTTTAAGTATGTATATAATAAGTTTTCAAAAGATATGTTGCATATATTTTCATGATACATGTTTTGAAAGTCATCTTACATATACTTTATGATTATGCCATGATATGCCATGATACTTATGATTATGTTATAATATGCTAAGATGCACTTTATGATTACGTCATGATATGCCATGATACCTTACGATTATGTTACGATATGCCATGATGTACTTTATGACATGATACAAGTTGAGGTTTTTTTTTTAATATGACATGATATGATAGGATGTTCTGTATGGTATGTTTATGAAAGTTACGATATGATGTTTCTATATATGATATGATGAGTTTGACTCCATGCTTTATGCCTTGTGATTATACTATGCTATACATTTTTTTTTTGTGAGTAGGAAAGGGTCTTACTGAGCCTTGTGTGCTCATAGCTTACTTTCCTTGTACCACAGATAAAGGCAAGGAATGGATGAACTAAGGGAGCAGCAGGAGGGGCAAGAAGGATGTGTGTGGTAGTGGCTCGGCTAAGAGAGAAAGACCTACTTTTATTTAATAAGAATTATGCTTAGTTTATGTTATTGTTTCATGACTCCATGATATTTAATCATGCTTTCTGGTATTATGACTTAAAATCATGTAAAGTATGCTATGTGACCTTTTCTATAAACAAGACTTCCGCTGTTTTAACTAGAAAAGATTATTAAGATGCAAGTAAGTATGTAATAAGTAAGTAAGTAAAGTAACCCCCGTCCCTTAAGCAGGAGGGGCGGGGCGTTACACTCTCACTAACAACTTAACCTTATATATAGAAGCTTTTAGTATGTTACCGACCGACTAAAGGCCGAGCGAGTACTATCGTATGTATACGCGTTCGGCCGGGCAAAGCTCAATCGAGTGTAAAGGTACTTAACCTTATATATAGAAGCTTTTAGTATATATCTGGTCGAGTGAACACTGAGCAAGCACCCATGTGCTTATACACGCTTGGTCAGACAAAGCCTGACCAAGCATAAAAGTATTTATCCTTATAAAAGCTTTTAGTATATCATCAGTCGAATGAAGGCCGAGCGAGCACTAGTGAGTGTACAGGCGCTCGACCTTGCAAAACCTGACCGAGAGTAAAGGTGCTCAGCCTTATAAAGCTTAGAGATATTTTCGGTCAAAACATGCTTAGAAGGTATTCTCAAGGTATTCTTAATATATACGCGATCAGCTTGAATTATCAGTCGAGACATGCTTAATAGAAGTATATAAATATGATAGTTTGATAAATTTGGCGAAAAATATCTCTAGAAGCTTCTTCAGTTATAGTAACGTGTTCCTATACATATCTCATCATAAATATGAGTAACAAATGACAAAAGAAGTACATCTGGGGTACAAAAACAATTCCTTAAAGGATTATTGCACAAAGCTTAAAAGGTGACATCATCTCCTAACAAACTCTAACAAATCGGGGACCACTTCATGACTACGAAGGTTACATAAGGTAGCATAAAAAGGGGGATCTTTTCCGTTGGCAAGGTAAGCAAGTTCTAGCATCTAAACTCTATTTCAAATTACTTCAGTTATTGTACTAATTCTTCTTCTTCTTCCACCTTTGAAAGAGGAACTGACTTGAGCTTCAGAGGACCTAGCCAGGGATCCCCACCCCGGTCTTAGGTTTCTAACGCTTTGTTAGCTCGTCTCATTGTGCATAGAATTGTTGAGGAGCTCTTTCAGATCTTCAAGAGTTCATCTTCATCAGAAATTGTCATTCTCCGGAGCCAATGCACCACCTCGCAGATTTTGAATCAAACATAATAGACAAGAAACCTTATTGAAGAGCCATATCCTTGTGTTTAGCATCGTCGGCTTGATTTCTGTGGAAGAAGATGCAACGGAAAGGAAGGTCTTCCAATGTGCTTAAGGGATGACGGCGTCGTAAAGCTTTTTGTCAATGAGGAACAAGAAACTATGTCAAGATTATTTCCTAAGCCCTTGGGGACCAACCCTATATATAGTGGACATCTATTATCAACTCATAGATAATAATAGATGCGAGACTATAAGTCCATATATATACTGAACATATATTATTAGCATATAGATGATAATAGATGTGAGACTAAAGGTTCTACACATATAAGGTCTACATCCAACAAATGAACGCAATAAGCCTAAGTTAGATCACTTTAAAGGGTTCAAATCGTATTCACATATACAACTTACAAATAAGCCTACCTAATAGGGATAGTTATATCCAATAATCTCCCATTTGGGTTATATGTGAGTTATATGTGGAATACAAGTAAAACTTTAGTTGATATTAAATTTTATAGGTACAAGATACCCTTGTAAATAATCTGGTCCATTAACTTCATTAGTATAGGATTAAAGAGGTCATAGCTACTGTATATGATTGTAACAAGCCCCAACAGTAATCACAATACCAATATCATTAATGACATAGATCAAGATGTAGATGTGTAGAGTGAAAATTACATGAAGAATGATCAGTACATGTTAATTTTCAACTGGTCCTAAGATGACCTCAAAAGAGGTTAGATCATATTTGTGAAATACTTTATGCTAAACTGCAATAGCAAATCATGATCAACTTTATCATTCCAAAAAGAATCTGTATCATATTTATAAATACTAAATGTTAAACAACAGTAGTAAATAATGATATCACAGTCACATTGTCAAATAAACATATAAATTTCCATTAATATTTTGAACTTTAATTACGTACAATAATAAAAACAAAATGTTTGTCTTTATTATCAAATATAGAGCAATAAAATAAATACAAACTCCCACTATATGAATTCTTCTTCCATAAGAAGGATTCTTATATCCACAACATGCGCATGAAACACCTTAGGCACCAAGCCTTTGGTGAGTAGATCGGCCAACATGGAATCTATGCTGATGTGCTCTACTATAATCTGACTATTCTGAACTCTTTCTTTAACCGCTAAAAACTTGATGTCGATGTGCTTGGACTTCGATGAACTGTGGTTGTTCTTGGCATAAAGTTTTGCGGATTTATTATCACAGTAAATCCCCAATGGCCTGTCAATACTATCAATGATCTGTAATGCTGTGATGAAGTTCTGCAGTCAAATCCCGTGATTGGATGCTTCATAGCATGCTACCAACTCTACCTCCATAGTAGAAGTGGCTATTAGCATCTGCTTGACGCTCTTCCAAGATATAGCCCCTCCACTAAGCATAAAGATATAGCCCGAAGTAGACCTTCTGCTATCCAAGCATCCAGCAAAATCGAAGTATGAATATCTAATCACCTCCAGGTGATCTAATCTCCGACATGAGCATATGTCTTTTAGTTCTTTACAAATATCACATCACTCTCTTTATCACTTTACAGTGTGATGGTCCGGGTTACTTATATATCTGCCTAACATCCCCACTACAAATGTTATATCTGGTTGAGTACAAACTTGTGCATATATGAGACTTCCCACTACTGACGCATATGAGAATTGTTCCATCTTCTTTATTTCAAGTTCAAGCTATGGACATTGCTGCAAGCTAAACTTGTCATCTCTTGACATAGGTGTGTCACCAGGTGTACAATTCTACATACCATACTTTATAAGCACCTTTTTAATATAGGACTGTTGTGAAAGTTCAAGAATGCCTCTTGAACGATCACGATAGAGTTATATGCCTAAAACAAAGGATGCTTCACCAAGATCTTTTATTTCAAAATTACCAGATAGAAATGACTTGATTTGATGCAACATACCCTTATTATTACTCGCAAGCAATATATCGTTCATATACAAAACAAGTATAATAAACTCGCTCCCTGTGAAATTAACATATATGCACTGATCGATAGGGTTCTCTTTAAATCCAAATGAGGTAAACACTTGATCAAATTTCTGGTACCACTGACGGGATGCCTGTATTAAACCACTTGATCAAAAATCTCTGGTTGCATCATATATATAGACTCCTCTATGTCTCCATTGAGGAATGTAGTCTTTATGTCCATTTGATGTAGCTCCAAATCATAATGAGCTACAAGTGCCATGATTTCCCTAAGGGAGTCTTTCGTCGACATGGGTGAGAAAGTCTTCTTGTAATCAATGTCTTCTTCTAAGTGAATCCCTTGGCAACAAGATGAGCCTTATACTTTTTGACATTGCCCCTTGAATCCCTCTTGGTTTTAAATATCCAATATAACCAATGGGCTTCTTTCCTTCAGGCAATTCGACAAGTTCCCAAACGTCATTGTCTGCCATAGACTTCAACTCTTCTTGCATGGCGTTAATCCACCTTTCATGGTTAGAGCACTGTTTGACTTCTTGGAAAGATGTAGGATCATCTTCCAACCCTATGTCAAAGTCATACTCTTGGAGATAAACATAATCACGAGAATTCGTAGTTCTCCGTTCTCTTGTGGATCGCCTTAAAGGCACTTGTGTTTGAGATGATTGAGATACTTGCTCATCAATATGAGGTAATACTTCAATTTCAGTGATAGACTCTTCCAATTACATTAGAGATGTCATGAAAATATCTTGGTTCACTACGCTCACTGGATGTGTAATGCCCATAATGTGTCGTATGGTAACCATGCCGCTACTGATCGCCCTAGTAGTGACCACAAGAGGATGACCAATGCATTCCTCAAAAGATATTTCCCTTATCTTATCACTCCTAATATCCTCAATAAACTTGACATTTCCCGTTTCGAAGAAGGATCTATTAGAGGGATCATAAAATTTATACCTCTTGACTTCTCAGAATAACTTATAAAATTGCAGCTAACTGTTCTTAAGTCCAGTTTCTTTTCATTAGGCTTGTAAGGCCTAGCTTCAGCTGGACAACCCTAGATGTGTAAGTGTCTAATACTAGGCTTTTTACTCGTCCACATCTCGAATGAGGTTTTAGTTACTACCTTACTATGTACTCTATTGAATAGGTAAATTACAGTCTTGAGTGCTTCACCCCACAAGGACTCTGGTAGAGAAGTGAAAGTCATTATACTTTTTACCATGTCTTTTAGGGTTCAATTGTGACGCTCAGCTACACCATTCTGACTAGGTGTACTAGACATGGTATACTGAGGCACAATTCCATACTCAGCAAGGTAATTCACAAAAGGTCCTGGATGTTGTTCACCTGATCCATCATATCAACTTTTATATTCACCTCCACGGTCGGATCAACCAGCTTTAATTTTCTTACCTAGTTGAAGTTCAACTTCGGCTTTGAAAATTTTGAACATGTCCAAAGATTGGGATTTCTAATGAATCCCAAAATATCATCTATAAAGCTAATAAAATATGTGTGTCCATTCCAAGATACCTTAGGGAATGGTCAACAAATATCCTTATATATTAGCTCCAAAATATCACTATAACGGCTAGCCCCCTTATTCCTTTTGTTATTGATCTTTCCCTTGATACACTCTATGTAAACACCAAAGTCTGACATGTCAAGGGAATCAAGAATTTCATGTGACATTAACCTTTCTAGGCATTGTTTAGATATATGTCCTAAACACCTATGACACAACATGGAAGAATTCTTATTAGTCTATTTACGTTTCATACCTATACTATATACATTATCACATTGTCAACTGTAGGAGTAAAGGTGTTCAATTTTTAAAGCTTATCAACCAAGGAACCATTGCCAACCAATACTAAATTAAAGAAAATACTGAAAATTTCATTTCTAAATGAACAAGAATAACCTGATTTGTCCAAACAAGAAATTGAAATTAAATTCCATCGAAAAGACGGTACAATAAATGTATTTTCTAAATCTAGAAAGACATTGATTCCTAAACAAAGCCTAAAAACACTAATCGACTCGACTTTAGCCTTCTTTCCATTTCCTGTATAGATGTATCTTTCATCATCAAGTGTAAGTCGGCTCCTGAGACAACCCTGCATAGTGACACTTATGTGAGTAGTAGCACCGGTATCTATCCACCAAGTGTCAGTGGGTACAATAGCTAATTGATTTCTGAACTAACAAAGTTGAGAAGTTTACCTTTCTTTACACGCCAGTTGGCATACTTGAGGCAATCTTTTTTCATATGACCTTTCTTCTTGCAAAAGAAACAAGTAGATTCCTTATCCTGCTTCTTGTGCTCCTTATGGCCATTGCCTCCAGAATATATAGTTTTTTTTTCTTTTTCCTTTGTTATTGATCCCCTTTCGTTTCTTGCTCGCACTTTGAGAATCAGATGCAAAGTGAGCACTCTCAGATGTCTCAATCTTTAGTCTTCCTTCCTCTTGCACGCATTGAGCAATGAACTCATTCAATATCCACTTTTCCTTTTGAGTAGTATACAATATTTTAAAAGGAGTGAACTGTGTAGGCAGAGACATCAAGACAAAATGCACTAACACACCCTCAGACATATCGAGTTTTAGTGCTTTCAAACTTATCCCTATATTGGACATCTCCATAATGTTCTCCCTTATGTTTCATTTACCATTGTACCACATGGTTACCAACTTCGTAAGAAGTGTGGTAGTCTCGACCTTTTCATTTGAGGTGAATCAGTATGTTAATTGGTCCAGGAAACTCCTAACATCTCCTCCCTCTTTTATTAAGCCCTTTATTGGTGCTAGTATAGAAAGCTTCATGATACTCAAACACATGCGGTTTTATTTCTCCCACAGCTGAAATTCAGCCCTCTGCTCTATAGTTCTAGTACTGGTTAGAGGTGCGGGACGATCATTCTTTAATGCATAGTCTAAGTTCATGTAGCCTAAGACTACGGTTACATATTCTTTCCATTTAGTAAAATTTGAACCAGTTAATGTTAGGATGTTATTAATGCTGGCAGTTACAGATTTCACTGAAATTAAAGAGAGAAATATATTTAAACTCATGATTTATCTAAAGTCAAGAACATATAAGTAATATAAAATTATGCAAATAAAATAAAATTTTAAATGCATATAAATAAGCTCTTTATGAGATACCAAGTACAACATAATTTGTCTTCCTTTGAGCTGACACATTATTTGTTAGCGATACTCTCTAATATAACTTAAACTTTAATTGGTCATACAATGTGCCTTCCTTTGGGTCCATAACTCAAATTGACCATTGCACACATAATATGATATTTTATAAGAGTTATATTTTAGTTCATAACTCACAACAACCTTAATCAGCCGCATAATATGTCTTCTTTTGGGTCGACATATTTTCTGCATGATCTGAACAAAATAATATTTTATTTCATAGTTGTAAGCTACCTTATGCATATATCTGACATAAAAGTAACCTTACTTTGGGCTGATTACTTTTAACATAAATATACGTCTATCAACACAAAATACACTAAACCTACCTAAGGTAGGCCTTCCTTTGGGCCGACACATTAGTTCAACTTAGTAGCACGTTGTGTGGATAGACTCAAGAAAATTCTAGGAACTTAATTTGAACAAAAATTACTTAATCAGCCTTAACAACTCCAAATTAGACTTATCAATCGATTGATACCATATGACAGTCGATTGATTTATCCAATTGATTATCATAATCGATTAAAAAATCTATTGTATGTGAGTATATGATCATATATAAAACCTTTCCTTATGAAGTTAAAATTTCTTTTAAATTTTATAATTAAATAGTATTATTTAATACTATTTAACTTTCTAATTATTTCTGCATTTAAAAACTGATATATATTTAAAACAGTAACTTTCCCTTTTTTTTGTTTTTTTCCTCGAATACTGTCAAAGTTTTATTTAAATATGAAACATTATTGAGAAAAAAAACTTAGTTAATTAAAAAACAATCGCAATTGATTAAAATCAAATTTAATCGATTAAAATTGACGTATAGTCGTGAATTTAAGACTATTAATTATTTGAATTTTAATTATTTCTATTTTAAATTTTAGACTGGACAATCGATTGTTCGATCAAAATAATTGATTGAACCATCACAATTTTACCTAAAATTAGGTTAAACAGGGATAATTTTCGTTGTTCCTCATATTCTTCGTAAAAACATGAAAAATTTGAAAAATATATCTATCCTAACTTTTTTTTATTTGATTTTTTACGATAAAAATTTTTGTATTAACTAGGAAAAGCTTGATCTAGCATACAAACAACAAATCAAAGAAAAGTTTAAACTTTTTTTCCAATGAAAACGACGAAACAGAAACCTTACTCTGATACTAATTGATAGTTCTCGTAAAACCTAAGCCGCATGAATTCTAAGAACCGTATAAGAATTCACATATAGGACAAAAACATATGAACATGGATCTTCATTTCATCAATTAAACATAACATAAGAAAATAAATACATAAACATAATAGACAAGAAACCTGATTGAAGAGTCATTTCCTTGTCTTTAGCATGACTTGATTTTTGTGTAAGAAGATGCAGCGGAAAAGAAGGTCTTCCAAGGGGCTTAAGGGATGATGGCGCCGTAAAGCTTCTTATCAATGGGGAACAAACAACTATGTCAAAATTATTCTCTAAGCTCTTAGGGACCAACCCTTTATATCATGGACATCTATTATCATCCCATAGAGAATAATAGATGCGGGACTATAAGTTCATATATATACTGAACATCTATTATCAGCATATAGATAATAATAGATGTAGGACTAAAGATTCTACACATACAAGGTCTATATCTAACAACCGAACCCAATAAATCTAAGTTAGATCACTTTAAAAGGTTCATATCGTATTCGCATATATAATTTACAAATAAGCCCATCTAATAGGGATAATTATATTCAACACGCTAAGCCCGGATAATAATACTATGAGGATTAAACTCTGACCTCTTGAATATAAAATCATGTACCTCCAATTATGATTACACCCTGATGACAAAGATTATTAAATCTCAGGGTTGCACGTACAGTGGGTAAATATTCTTACCGGGGATATAAGGATGTATGATAATGTCACCCGGGGTAACATGTGTTGACACTAGTTTTAGTTAAAACATAGTCTATTGTCAAAATAGAGTCTAATTTACCTTTTTTATTTTTTTTTTTCACAAATGTGCAAATGTTCCTTTGTGTTGGACGCATTTCCACGCCACAAACATTGCAACCACGCATTAATCACTACTTTGACATTATAAAATCTAAAATATAATTGCATTTCTCTAGTATTTTGCTTAATTTGTCACATGCGCTCTAATGCAATTTTCATATATTTCTCACCTAAGGGAATAAGGGATCTTTTTAAAACACCAAAAAGAAACTATTTGATGCATAAACAAAAAAAACATTATTATTAGAATAGAGAGTTATTTTCTTTGTTAAATTACTATCTAATTGCACGATAAAAATAAGTGAGCAGTTGTGAGTGATGAGAGCTTCCTTGTGGATGATTCAACTTTCATTATACAATCTTAGGCTTGCATCTTGTGATATAATGCTATAAAATGGCACTACAATTATATCTCATCTATAAATTTGATATGGTTGGCGATGTAGTTGATCAAATAAAATTTATTAGGTGTAATAATTAGTTCACATCAATTATGATCGAACATTTAATGCGATATGCATCAAGATATATACTACATGTAAGGAATATTCATGTAAGTCAGAGTATGGCAAATTCAAAAGATGAACATGAATGATTAGCCGATTTAATAATTGAAAATGAAGGATCTCAGATGAATAACCCTATTCAATAGGTTACTTCCTAAGAACAAATACATTTTTGGTTTACTTAGGTTCAATATATATATATATATAATGCACATAATTATAAATTAACCAAATATTGTTTATGCTAATTGCTTGGCAACATCAAAGATAAAATATTAATAAATCATCTACTTAACTAAGTCATCCATGAGGACCTTTGATTACCCTTCTTTTTGCAATTGGTAGGAGTGGCTAGCTCTTGTGTAGGCTTCACTAAGAAATCCTAAAGCTGTCTTTCACTATTTGTGTGTTGGAAAGGGCAAATCTTCATCCCCACCATAATAAAAAAAAATGTTAAATGGATACTAGAATCTAATAATTTGGTGCAATACATTAACTATAAAAGAAGTGTCTTGCACATTGTGGGCCAAAAGGACCTTGTTTAGTTGTGTTGCAAGCCATTATGATGGCATGTGTTATGCATTGGTTGTGTTCATGATGTTTCACGTTCCTTATCTTGCTTCTTTCTTTTATGATTACTAATTTCCCTCATAAGCATCGAGGAATCAACACCTTAAGAGTAGATTAACTTGATGTGGCCTAATTTAATTGTGAAAGTTGCAACCATTAGTTGATTGCATTTGTTTAGGATTGATGATATTGTTGTAAGAAGCTGTCAACACATCCTTTTCTTTTAACCAATGATTCAAGAAGAAAAGTATAGGTGTTGTCTATGGTTAGAGATGGATAAAGAAACAATAATTATGGAATGAACAGATATATACAATCTGAGATGAACAAGTAAAAATTGGTCAATCTTGTATATTGCATTGATTAGAAGTAGATAGTTAACCTTACTCTTGCTATGTCTAGACCTATCGAATAAGACATGGCAAAACAATGGTTGGTAAAGCCACTACATCATCAAACCTCGAGGGTTGACTCAAATTCGATTGAGCTGAGACTTTTGTAGTTGACTAGGATTCCAAGTTTAGGTTAGATATCAATACAATTTTGATGAAAACTGTAATGTATTAAGTGTGCTAACCTTAAGTTTCTAGCCTAGACCATAGTTGGGAACTAGACCAAAGGAGTTGAGGCAAGACTAATTAGGTCATGTTAAGTTTATTGATGTTTTGGTTCACCTGAATTGAGTTCGATTTGGCTAAATAAGTGGGGTGCAGTACAACTAGAAAAAATTCTACTTGCCAGATTAGGTTGACTAGATTCTTAAATGTTGCAGGTCCGGTTTGATGAGGTGAGATTTTATGTGAAGCTCTAGGTTAATATAGATGTTTTTTGATTGATTTGTTGAAGTGGAAAAGCTTGGCATCTAGCCTGACGTGGAGTTTAAGGTACTTGACTTGAAAAATACTTTATTGCCGTGAACACAATTCTCGATTTCCTCCTAAATGATTGAGATCTTGAAACTTTTACCGACTTTAGAATGCAAGCTCAATCCATGATTCAATGTGGCAACTTAATTTCTACATAATCAAGTGGTTTTCTATTGCAAAATTCCCTTACTACATGGACTTGAGTTGCTTTGAATTGACTATAGATCAATCATTCATTGTTCACACTAGTTTAACCTTTCATTGTGTTGTTACCTATCCAATAATTTACCTAGTTTGTCCAAGCATTGAAATGATGAGGCTTAATTGGGAGAAATGGCATTCTAAACCTTCCACCATTAATACATTTGAACTTACAAATATGTGGCTCAAGTATTGTTAGCTCCTTTCTAATAGATTGATGACTATATAAATCCATATGATGTGTAATATCTTTTTATTGATATCAGTGACTTTGTTTTAGTTGGCATCAAGTATTCAGTTTATGTTGATTAATTCTAAAATGATCGATTCAGTCATATAGAAATTTTTTTATCATCCACCAGAATAAATTGGGAAGTGCTCGCAACAAGTGATCATCAATTATAGCGTTCTTATATCAACGTAATTGTTCATTAAGAAAAAATCATCTATTAATTTGTTAAGACAGAAACTCAATTTTTAGATACCTAAAAACATGAAAACAATGCTCTACCGCTGCACTGTTATCACGGAGGTGATATCAGTAACTTTTGATCTTTATAAAAGGAGAGTTATCTGATGAATTTTATTAAGTTATATCTAGTGTAACCCTAAACCCTCAACATACACAATCTTCCTTGGAACCCAATTATATGTTAATAATAAAGGTATGATTAGTGATCAATGCAGTAGAAGATCAAAATTAAGTAGGGTGAATATTGAAATTAACTTCACCAACGAACTAAATAATTGCTTAAAAATGTAAACTTTGATTTACGTCTAGATTTATCCTTCTCTAT
The DNA here is from genome assembly GCF_018446385.1 of Zingiber officinale. Taxonomy (NCBI): domain Eukaryota; kingdom Viridiplantae; phylum Streptophyta; class Magnoliopsida; order Zingiberales; family Zingiberaceae; genus Zingiber; species Zingiber officinale. The sequence continues at coordinate 46,540,496 of NC_056007.1, read as the reverse complement.
TTTTTATGAATTATAGTTGTTGATTGAATTATTCTATTACTTGCTAAGAATTAACCTAAAGAAAATTTCTTTCTATAACTTTATGGATATTTTCGTTAGGTGGATTCAATAGTTTATACATTTGGTAATTCTATGAGATTTTGAACAGAAAACAGTTTTGTAAGATTTGTGCCTGAATCTATTTAACAATTCGTAATGAAGCATCCATTAATATGATCATGAGTGCCATCGAAAAAGTCGAGATAAATACATTCTTTATGTGTTAGTCACTATTCCAAAGGTTAGTAGTCACCCGTGATTTACCTCCTCCGTGTTGGCCCTAGGACGGGTTGATGTTACGTCTCCGCAAGTGTCCGGATACGTCGTCAGTAATATAAAAAGATATCGTATCCACAGGGACTGGTTATAATCACTAAAGATGTATCAAAACGAATTAGCTAAACAACCGAACAAGAATTACACGAACTAAAATAAAACTAGAAAATAGAAATAGAAAGGTAATGCAGGAAACTAGGTCTTATGGAAGTTTTAGGAGATTTGGTTTCTTTGTGACACTTATCAATGTAATATGGTCTACCAATCCTATCCTCAATTGTCATGCGTTCGCAAGAAGTTGTCGGTTATCTTTTGCAGAAAACGTCGGCTAGGGACATTAATCTACACCTCAAAAAACTAAATAGAAACGATCCTTATGAAGTCCGTTAATGGGGATGTCCTGTCACGACGCCCCTCGGTCATACAACATAGAAACTCATCACTAATCAATTCACATCAAGATATAGGGTGCAACACATTCATCTATCCCTCTTCTTTGTAGATTCTTGCATCACCCTTCAAGGTGATCCCATAAATGCCCGTTAACGGGGCAACCCTATCACGACGCCTCTCGGTCATACAATCTAGAGAATTCCATTACAAGATCCACAATAATTACAAACATCCAATCAAGAATGGTAATTAGATCCAAACACAACAATCCACACAAGATTGAATTGATATAAAACATAACAACATTATTGAAACAAGAAGTTGACAAATTCATGAATTCATACATCAATTCACATCACAAATACTCCCTCCATCCTAAAACAAGTAGATCTACTCCATGAAACAAGAGAAAAGAACTGAAGACAAGATGATTGTAAACATTTCGATCTCAATCAAGAAGATAAAGAAGAAATGCTTATCTAAAGACGACGAGTGATCTTCGGAACCAATCAGTGCCACCGGAGTCGAATCTTGGATGGGAAACTCCTTGAAATCACCGGATCAAATCCCAAAAGGTGAAGGAAAGCCTCAAGATCCGATCTCCCCAAAGGGAGAGCCTCCTCCCTTTCAAAAGAGGAGAAACCCTTATATAGAGCAAGGGGTTTGGGCGCCACACGACCCATGGCACGACCGTGTGAATCTCACACGACCTTCCCTACTCCCCTCTCGGCTAGAGTCACACGGTCGTGTGACTCTCACATGGCCATGCCATGCTTTGTCTCTGGCTAGCTTACATGGGCGTGCAGATTCACACGGCTTAGCCAATCCTTTTCTCTAGAAGTGTCACACGGTCGTGTGACACACACGGCCTGACAGTTCTTTGGCTCTGGTAAGGTTGCACGACCGTGTAGATCTACACAGTCATGTTCTGGAATTACTTCAGGGATGACACGACCGTGTGAATTCACACGGCCATGTCATGCTTCTCCTCTACTGATGCTGCACGGGCTATCTACTCCACACGACCAAGGTCATTTTCCCTTGGCATGGGCATGTAGCTCACATGGCTGATGTTGTCTTCCTTCACTTGCTTGTAGAGTTGGCCACGGACATCAATTCTTCTCCAAATTCGACTCCTGTATATAGAAAATACACACGAGCAGATCTCCGAACAAAGAAGAGTAAATATGCTAAAAGTAAGGAGCATGAAAATGCATAGATAAAGCATGCGTAAAACATGTGAATGTGTGTCAAAACATGCTAAACAATTGTATACAATCTACGCACATCACACCCCCAAACTTAAACTTTTGCTTGTCCTCAAGCAAAATGCCGCAATCTAGATTCATATGTTCTATAATGCATCATAATCCCTAATGCACTTTCCTATCTCTATCTAAAAGTTTCATTGATAATCATGATCATGGAAATAACTCAAGCATGGCTTAAGCATAAGTCTCTTTGTGCACAGTGCAAATAGGTGACCCAAACTCTTCAAGTTTCAATCTTCGTCCTAGTCAAGTCGTCATCTAATTGAGTTACTAATGTTTCCGGTGATAGACATTTACCTGCCACACACTTGGTTCATATTTCTCAATCAACCCAAGGTCTCAAAGGCGCGCTCGATATCAAGAGAATCATACTAGTTATTTCCCCAGTAACCTAACTCGGTCTCAAAGGGGTAACTTACTAGTTTCCACTTACGATAAATATTTTTTATATCCCTTATTCAACTTTTTTTTTTGTTTCCTTTTTCACTTTTTTTTTTATTTTTTCCTCAGTGATTGCAAGGTGCAATACTTAACACATATGAACATAAGAACAAATGTTGGGATATTTTGATTTTTCCAAATGAGCTTACATGATTCGAGCCTCATCCAGTAACCAAAATGAAGTTTGAGAAATTACCATGGAAACCAAGTATTTAACAAATAAGATGAATCATGACTATTTCAATGATATCAACTATTCAAGCTCAAGTAAAGTGAAAGTAAGATCCTTAAGGTTAAGCCAAATCTCAAACTTATCTCCATACGATACTTAGCTCATATCATGCTTGTAACACCCGTAAATTTTCTTTGTTCAAAAAGGCAAAAAGAACTAGAAGAAGAGAAAAAGAAATAAAAAAAAATAGATTTAAAAATGGCCTTGGGTAAGATTGAACTCAAGACCTCTTATATATGATTGGTTAGAGTTTCCATTATGGTGGTGGTAAAGCATCACACTAGAAATAGGAAACAATTCCTTATAAGCAGATTTTGGGAGAAAAGATGCTTCAACTTCCACTTAGTATAAAAGGTGAGGGATGAGATCAAAACCTAAATATCTTCATTTTCCCTTCTCCCATACCTAGCCGAAACTCCTTCCCTCTTCTTCTCTTGTAGTTTTGGCCAAGAACTCTAGGGTTCCAAGGTTCTAGGTTCATCAAGAAGAGAATCTAGAGGGGAGTTTTCATCAGGATTTGTACGTACGAGGTGGGTGGTTTGGAGATCAATGCATACAAAAGAGAGTGTTGCTTTTCTTACACCCTATAAGAGTAAGATCTAGCGAAAGGATGTAAGTACTCCTCACCTACAGTATAAGTTGTTTCGATTATATATGAAGGAACCTATTTGTGGTAGGTTTGTATGGTTGTATGCATGATTAAGAAATTTTATGTAAAGTGCATGTTTGTTGTTCTCTTTCCAAGCAGTTTTACAATAAAAAAGCATGTTCTCTTTAATGCATAGTTTTGTGAGTAGATGGTACTTACTAAGCCTTTGCTTATAGTTTGCATTTCCTTATACTGCAGATAAAGGTAAGGAAAAGCTTGAGTAGGAAGGAGTAGCAGGAGCAATGTTTGATGGTATGGGTGACGGAACAATGGGAATCGATCCTAGAATTTGCTAGTATCTGACCATGTTAGATTTTGGTGCTGATGGACATATGTTCTTATCTCCGCTTAGTGTAAAAGTACTATTAAGAATGGAGTACAATGAATTTGCGGTTTGGTAGTAGTTGAAATGTCAAATATTCTCCCTAAGGTTGTGGGATAAAATGATAAGTCAAGAAGGAGTACAAAGGGGGGAGAACCACTCCTTTTTGGGTGCAGGGCGTGACCCCCACACGGCCGTGTGGAGTCACACGGCCCCAACCCTCTCCCTCTCGGCCAGGGTTGCACGACCGTGTGCCACACACAACCATGCAAGGTTTAGTCTCTGGAAAAGTTGCACGACTGTGTGCCACACACGGCCATGCAAGGTTTAGTCTCTGAAAAAGTTGCACGGTCGTGTGCCACACATGGCCATGCAAGATTTAGTCTTTGAAAAAGTTGTATGACCGTGTGCCACACACGACCATGCAAGGCTTAGTCTCTGGAAAGGTTGCACGGCCGTGTGTCACACACGGCCATGCACCTCTCCTCCTCGGGCAAAATGACACGGCCGTGTGGATTCACACGGTCGTGCACCCCTTTGACTCAGCCGAGGTGACATGGCCGTGTGAGCCATACGACCATGCCCCTCTTCGTTACAGCCAAGGTGACACGGCCGTGTGGAAGCCACACGACCGTGCTGTAACACCCATAGGATCCCTAGCAATTTTATGAATTATTTTCCCATGATTAAAATAGGCTTTATGTAGATTTTTCGAAAATAAAAAGGAAATAGAACCAAAAAGAGGCATAATCAAGGCTTGAACCTTGGACCTCTTGTTAGATGCATGTATGTGATAACCAGTAGCCCCAGCAGGGGTGTGCTGTTAGAAAAAGAAGGGAGATTGTAGTTAAGGTGAAGGCCCTTTCACTTAGAAGGAGTCTTAGAAGGAGAATTTTGAGTTTTCTTCTTCCTTCCCAATGAGAAGATGGTTTTGCCTTCTTCCTTCATTTTGGCATAAATAAGAGAAAGGAAGGAAAATTTTCATTTTGTCTTCTCTCTTCCTCCTCCTTCCTTCCTCCACCGAACCCTAAAGCTCTCCTTTTCATTTTGCCGAATCCAAGCTAAGGGCTTTCTCTTTAGGAAAACTTCACAAGCAAGGTCCCTTCTCTTAGTAAATCAAGTGAGAGGATGTAAGTATTCCCTCACCTGCAGTACAAGTAGTTCTCGTATGCTTTATGTTTAAAGGTTCATTGAAAAACTTAGGGATTTCCTTGCAAGTTTCGACCAAGATAAGGATTTGTGGTCACCTATGGTTGTCAAGTTTTCAATTTATGTTACATGTTGTATTAAAAAGTTTAGAACCCTACCTTTACGTTTCAGCCAAGATGGAATATAAGGCTTAGAGCAAAGTTTTAAAACCTAATCATGCTTGTTTATGCTTCTTCATGATGTATGATCTCTTATATGTTGTTAGTTTAAGTTTTCATGCTACATGTTGTATTAAAAAGTTTAGAACCCTACATGTTTTCATGCTACATGTCCTTTATTTGCTGCATAGGCTAATAACATCCTAATGGACTCGAGTCTAGCTACTGGAGCATAGGTTTCATCATAGTCTAAGCCTTCGACTTGACTAAACCCTTTGGCTACTAACCTTGCTTTGTTTCTTATTATATCACCGTGATCATCCAACTTGTTCCTAAAAACCCATTTGGTGTCTATTATTGATTTATCTATGGGTTTAGGTACAAGGTCCCAGACTTGGTTTCTCTCAAATTGGGCTAATTCTTCCTGCATTGCAATGATCCAGTCTGGATCAGGTAGGGCTTCTTCTATAGTTTTAGGTTCAATTTTAGAAATTAAAGCAATCTGACTAAGGTTTCTATAGGATGATCTAGTTCTGACTCCTAGGTTTGGGTCACCCAAAATTTGGTCAGGTGGGTGAGAGGTGCTTACTCTAGTTGGTCTTATCTGTGAGTCAGAAACTGGTTCTTCTGACTCATTAAGATTAGGTTGGATTTCATCATCGTCTATAGCTCTTGGATTAATGTCAATATTTTCATTTATATTAGGTAAGTTGTTTTCTTCATCAAATATTACATTAGTTGTTTCTTCAACTTTCGAGGTATTTTGATTATATACTCTAAAGGCTCTACTGGTAGAGGAGTATCCTAAGAATATTCCTTGGTTAGATTTGGGTGTAAATTTTCCTAAGTAATCTTTGGTATTTAAAATGTGAACTTTACACCCAAATACTTTTAGATAGTTTAGATTGGGAATTTTATTATAGTAGAGTTCATATGGTGTTTTATTGTGAAATTTAATAATTAAAATTCTGTTTTGAATGTAATTTGCAGTATTTATCGCTTCAGCCCAAAATTGATGATTTAAGTGATATTCGTTAAACATAGTCCTAGCTGCTTCTTGTAATGTTCTATTTTTACGTTCTACTAGTCCATTTTGTTGAGGGGTTCTAGGACATGAAAATTCATGTTGGTATCCATTTATTTTACAAAATTGGGTAAACCTATGATTTTCAAATTCTCCTCCGTGATCACTTCTTATTCTTTTAATTTTAGTATCTTTTTCATTTTCCGTTAAGTTGCAAAAATTACTAAATATTTCATAGGTTTCATCTTTTGTTTTTAGAAATTTTACCCAAGTGTACCTAGAGTAGTCATCAATTATTACTAAGCAATATTGGTTCTTGCTTAGTGATTTGGCTCCATGTGAATCAAATAGATCAAGGTGAAGGAGCTCAAGTATGGTGTTGGATCTTTCTAGGTTAGTTGACTTGTGGGTTGACTTGGTTTGTTTTCCTTTTTGACATGCATCACAGATTGAATTTTCAATAAATTTTAATTTGGGCAAACCTCTAACTAGACCATTTTGACTCATTTTTTAAATGAGTCTAGTGTGAGTGTGACCCAGCCTTCTGTGCCAGAGTTGGGTTTCCTCTTGTTGTGTCAGGAGACACTTTATTGAGGATATTGATAAATCAATTGTGTAGATGTTATTTTTCCTAAGTCCCTTAAGTTTAATTTCTTGATTTTCAATATTTTTAACTAGACATCCAGATTTATTAAAATTAACTAGGTATCCGCTGTCACATAATTGACTTATACTTAGTAAATTAAAGTTAAAATTTTCAACCAATAAAACATTTCGAATAATGAAATCGAAACTAAGTTCAATATTACCTTTTCTGATTACTTTAAGTTTACCGTTGTTGTCGAATGCAACTGATCCTAGACTCTTGTACTTGAGTTTGGTAAACTTCAACTTATCTCCAGTCATATGTCTGGAGCATCCACTATCCAACATCCATTGATCCAATTCCTACACATGAAGTAGTTGAATTGGTTTCTTTTTAATGGATTTAAAGATAGCGTGATTGAAGCAGACTCCTTAGATTTTCTATTCTATTGTATTCAAGATGATTTAGCAAACACTTATGTTTATTGAGTTTAAGAATAATTTTGAAATTGAAGTTTTTAAAACAATTTTGAAATTTAAGTTTTTAAAATAATTTTGAAATTTAAGTTTAAAAATAATTTTGAAATTTAAGTTTTTAAAATAATTTTGAAATTTAAGTTTTTAAAACAATTTTGAAATTTAAGTTTAAAATAATTTTGAAATTTAAGTTTAAAATAATTTTGAAATTTAAGTTTAAAATAATTTTGAAATTTAAGTTTTTAAAACAATTTTGAAATTTAAGTTTAAAATAATTTTGAAATTTAAGTTTTTAAAACAATTTTGAAATTTAAGTTTAAAATAATTTTGAAATTTAAGTTTTTAAAATAATTTTGAAATTTAAGTTTAAAAATAATTTTGAAATTTAAGTTTTTAAAATAATTTTGAAATTTAAGTTTTTAAAACAATTTTGAAATTTAAGTTTAAAATAATTTTGAAATTTAAGTTTTTAAAACAATTTTGAAATTTAAGTTTAAAATAATTTTGAAATTTAAGTTTTTAAAATAATTTTGAAATTTAAGTTTGAAATTTAAGTTTTTAAAATAATTTTGAAATTTAAGTTTAAAATAATTTTGAAATTTAAGTTTTTGAAATAATTTTGAAATTTAAGTTTTTAAATTAATTTTGACATTTAAGTTTTAAAATAAGTTTGAAATTTAAGTTTAAAATAATTTTGAAATTTAAGTTTTTTAAAATAATTTTGAAATTTAAGTTTAAAATAATTTTGAAATTTTAGTTTTTAAAAATAATTTTGAAATTTAAGTTTTTAAAATAATTTTGAAATTTAAGTTTTTAAAATAATTTTGAAATTTAAGTTTAAAATAATTTTGAAATTTAAGTTTAAAATAATTTTGAAATTTAAGTTTTTTTTTTTAAAATAATTTTGAAATAAAGGTAATTAATTTACTTTTAATTTCTTAGTCATCTCACCTGATCTAGATTGTCAATCAGGGAATCCTATAATGGTTGTGAGATGAATTATTGTTGAATTTAAGGGTCTGGTTTAACTTTGTGTTAGATTCAGGTTTAGCTTTGGGTTCAACAAGTAAGCATTCTTTGGATAAACTTCTAGGCTATGGTGAGTCACTCGGAGCTCATTAAAGTAACCATGCCTTCGAGGTTTTCCAAATATTCCTACCCATTGAACTTAATACTAAACCTTGGTCTAACTAGTTAGGATCCATTTAAGGGTAGCTTCGGTCAGTTCTACTTGGCCAAATGCACCAGGTCGAAGCCATATCTTCCTAGACATGCGATGCCCAAGCTTCCCTAACGTACTATCATCCAAAAACTTCACTAGTACTGTGGTTCAAGTTAAAACTAGCCCTTTTTAAACTAGCCTTAATTACCCTGCTGGGTAATCTATTCTTGTTTTACCCATTTCGGATAAATTAGGTTCAGTTACCCTGTCGGGTAGTTCAGTTGGAGGTGCCAGCTAGTTTGGATCCACCATCTATTTTTGAATTTTGGATTTGGAGTTTTTTCGATTTTGAATTTTGAATTTAATTTTGATTTTGAATTTTGAATTTTAATTTCGAATTTTTTAATTTTGATTTTGAATTTAAAATTTAATTTCAAATTTTTTAATTTTGATTTTGAATTTAATTTTGAATTTTTAATATCGATTTTGAATTTTGAATTTAATTTCGAATTTTTTTTTAATTTTGATTTTGAATTTAAAATTTAATTTCGAATTTTTTTAATTTTGATTTTGAATTTAAAATTTAATTTCGAATTTTTTAAATTTGATTTTGAATTTAAAATTTAATTTCGAATTTTTAATTTCGATTTCCTTTTAGCTTTCCCTGGATCATAGCCTCGATCTGGTACATCGAGGTAGTGTATTTGATCCTTCGGAACCCAGTATTGGCCAAGTCCAACTTGATTGATTAATTTAGACTTGGGGACCCATGCTTGGACTAATTTACTACCTTGTTTATTTATTAAGGATAAATAAGATCTATATTTCTTTTTACTTTTATATCCCAGTCCAGTTCTGTTGTAGACGGCTCTTTGTGTTCCAAGAATTAGGTCCAAATTCTTGGATCCCAGAGAAAACCATTCTAACATATTTTTTAAGTCTTTTACCTGATTTTTCAAGCTAGAGTTTTCTTCCTCAAGTTTTTGAACTTGAGTAGAATTTCCAGTTTGAACTTGATCAGGTAAAGAATTAGTGTTTGTTACTTCTTTAAGGACGGCTACTTCCTTTAGAAGTGATTTAATCCTAAGATTTGATTTAGCTAGTTTGCGAAGTAAGTAATTAACTAAATTATTAAGCCTTGGAATACTTACATTGGAGTCTGGCCCTTCTGAAATGGATTCGGATCCGTGGCTTTGCTCGGACTCGGCTTCTGACTCGCTCTCGATGATCTGGTCCCGGGCCATCAATGCGAGTAGACTTGTTTGATCAAGTTCATCGTTGTCGTCCTCTGAAGAAGATTCGTCCCAGGTTGCTTTCAGGGCCTTCTTTCTTCTTTGCTTTTTGGCCTCCTTTTGGTTGGGACAGTTGGCTTTAATATGCCCCTTCTGGTTGCACCCGTAACACGTACTTCGAATTTTACCTTTGAGTTCGATTGGGCCTCCCTAGACTGAACTGCCTTCTTCAGATCTTTCTTGTTGAAGCCCTTCTTCTTCCTGTAGAGCTTCTTCACAAGGTTCACGAGTTCGCTGGTCAGTTCATCCTCTGAATCTTCTGAGTCGGATTCGTCTTGTAAAATTCCGGTATTAGGCGAATATGATTAAAGCAATACCCTTCTCGGAAGGCTGTGCATGAGTTTGTTCATGAAGTTCAAATTCAGAAAATAACTCGTCCAACTTTAAAGAAGATAAGTCTTTGGAGACCTTGTAGGCATCTACCATTGATGCCCACAATGTACTCCTTGGAAACGAATTTAATGCGTACCTTATGACGTCCCAGTTTTCGACTCTCTGGATGCGTGCGTGAAGCTGGCTCGCCGTCTCACCTTCCTGCATTTTTAAATTATATAATTTATTAAATAATAAATCTCTTTTACTTACTTTTGTGTCCGTTGTGCCCTCGTGGAGTTCGATCAGCTTTTCCCAGAGTTCCTTTGCGGTTGAAAAGGGACCGACTCTGTTGAGCTCCTCCTTGGTAAGACCGTACTGGATGGTGCAGGTAGCTTTGGCGTCGGCTTCCACCTTTTTGATGAAGGCTGGTTCCCAGTTCTCACAGGATGTAGGCTTACCGTCTATATCAGTTGGTAGTTGAAGTCTTGTCTTGACTATCATCCAGGTGTTGAACTGGATCTTTAGATATATCTCCATTCGCCCCTTCCAATATCCGAAGTCTTCTCCGGAAAATAGTGGGGGACGAACAGTGCTATATCCTTCTTGTTGAGACAGTTTAGACCTAGATAAGCAAAAAACAAAAAGATCTATTCCAAGACTGTGTCTTGGATTAGTAGTGCGGGAAGAAAAAAAATAACGAGCTCAAGTGGTATTGACCAACTTTGAGCAATACTGATAAAAAAAAATTAGAACTTTAGCTAATTATCTAATTTCTAATGACTCCGAAACAAAATACCACAAAAAAAAAATATTTTGAATGGTGGTTGCACCAATTCAAAACAACCCCACTCTGATACCAATTGTTGGATCGAGATCGCGCTAGAGGGGGGGTGAATACCGCTCGCGGCTATTTAATTTTTCAAATCGGAAAACTATCGGAGTTTAAAACAAGCAGCGGAATAAAGAATAAACACACAGAGAGAGACACGAGAGATTTTACTTCGTTCGGAGCCTAAGGCGACTCCTACTCGAAGGCCCGCGATCCTTGATCGCTTTCCGTGGGCAACAACTATAAGCTCGTTAATAGATTACAATTATGAGTACAAAAAGCTATAAGTATTATACCGACAACTAGAAATGCTAAATCTGAAGCTTCGGGTCGTCGGGCACTTGTAGCAGCACTTCGGAACGTCTTTTGGAGCAGCACGTTGATGAGAGATCACTTGGTATTCATTATTCTGAAGTACTGGTCGAAACCCCCTTATAAAGGGTGTTCAAGGCGCCTTGAAGGCTATTCAAGGCGCCTCCATGCTGCCGAATCCTCCGCGTGGATCAAGCTTGAACTGGTCGAAGTTCATCTGCTTAAGGCGCCTTAAACCTCACTCAAGGCACCTTCCAAGGTGCCTTCTTCCTTCTTCAAGGCGCCTCCAATGGTGCTTCGCAGCCAGCTCAGCTTGTGCACCCGAGGCGCCTCCAAGCTCCATGCAGGCGCCTCAGATACGTTAGTCCCAAACACTATCCTGCAACACAAAGTTAGCACAATAAATATGATAAATGAAGTATAGACAGTCTCCGTACTGTCCAAATCTGACTTCAGGTTTCCAACCGGAAACCCTAGGTCGATCCGACGCCTACTGTTCCCTCAACGGGGAACGCGTCCTCACCTACTCCACTCAGGAGATTTACCTATTGCTAGTGCGATCCTCCAGATCGACTGGACTTTTGCTCAGCACTCAATACTTCCGGACTTTCTGCTGGACATCCGCTTCCCGGCTAGTCCAGACTTTCACCTGGTTGTCGACACCAGGACTTTCCACCTAGGGTTACCACCCCCTAGGACTTTTGCCTGAAGACATCGACCTGCCAAGACTTTCCGCATAGGGTTACCACCCCCTATGACCTAGAGTTACCACCCCCTAGGGTTTTTCCCTTTGCCTAACCGCAGCTAGGACTTTCCTGACATCCTCAAGTAGACTTGTTAGACAACAAAACACCTTAACTTTGAATTCTTTGCCATTATCAAAACACGAGTTCAGTCGTTGGATGCTTCCCGCACCAACAATGCCATGATATGACAAGAACATGATATGCTATGATATGAAATATGATATGTTATTTTACTTTGTATGGCTTGTACCGGGGTTGGGCTCCTAAGTTGCCCCTAGGTCGATGGTCAAAGAAATGGGCCTAGTAAGGGATGGGCTCCTAAGTGCCCCTAGGTCGATGGTCAAGGAAACGGGCCTAGTTCCTAATAGGTTCGGGATTAGCTACCTCAGATCTATTTAGGATGCGCGCAAAATTCATGTATGTGGTACAAAGCTGGGCCCTCATGATGAGATTATGTTTAAATATTTATATGATATATATGTTTTCAAAGGACATCTTACATATACTCATTTCATGATACATGTTTTCAAAGGACATCTTGCATATGTTTATTCATGCTAAATGTTTCCTTTATCTTTTAGTAAGATGTTTATTTTTGAAAAATATGTCTATGATACCTAGATGATCATGCTACTACTTTATGTATGAGTTCTCACATGCTATGTTATGATTTGCTTACATGAGTATGACTCTACTTTATGCTAGCATGCAAATTTATATCTAGATGTTGGTTAAATGAACATGTCACCACTTTATGTTTAGATGCATGATTTATGTTTTGTGAGTAGGAAAGAATCTTACTAAGCCTATGTGCTTATAGTTTAATTTCCCTTGTACTACAAACAAAGGAAAAGAATGGTTGAACTAAAAGGGACCAGCAGGAAGGGCAAGAATGTGTGTGGCAGTGGCATGGTGGAATAGATCTGCTTATTGCTTCTATGTTCTAAAACTTTACGTGTGATCTTATTTTGCTACATAACGTTTGATGGATGATATTTATTGGTGTTTACTCACTATGAATTTATGTTTTCATGTTCCCTAGTAGTATGCTTTATTCAAGTAAAATGTCATGCATCACGTAGCAAGTAGTAGATGTTAGATCAAGTTATGAATGTTAATACATGGTTCACATGATATGTTTGGATATATGCTCTATGATAATGAACATGCTTCTATGATAACATGATCATATGCTTTAGTTAGTTTAAATTGTTTCAAAGGAAAGAAAAAAAAAGATTTATTTACTTCCGCTGCCTTATATGCATGTATGTATGTTTCAAGTAACCCCGTCCTTTCCCCCTTTCTGAATGTGGTGGAGAGGGCGGATGTTACAGTTTGGTATTATAGATTCTTCGGGAGAAGCAGCTGTATGCGAAATTCTCCAAATGCGAGTTTTGGCTCTATCGAGTATCATTCTTGGGTCATATTATCTCCAAGGATGGAGTAATGGTGGACCCAATAAAGATCGAAGCTGTGAGTACGGATTCTTCGGGAGAAGCAGCTGTATGCGAAATTCTCCAAATGCGAGTTCTGGCTCGATCGACTATCATTCTTGGGTCATATTATCTCCAAGGATGGAGTAATGGTGGACCCAATAAAGATCGAAGCTGTGAGTAACTGGAAGAGGCCAAAGAATGCCAGTGAAGCTAGAAGTTTTCTTGGGTTAGCAGGCTATTACAGGAAGTTTGTGGAGGGTTTCTCTAGAATTGCAACCCCAATGACCGTTCTCACCAGGAAGAACAAGAAGTACGAATGGACCGATGACTGCGAGAAGAGTTTCACGGAGTTGAAACGGAGACTGACCAGTGCTCCAATTCTCACTCTTCCAGAAAGTAACAAAAGCTTCGATATGTACAGTGACGCTTCCAGATTAGGACTCGGAGCTGTACTCATGCAGGATGGCAAGGTCATTGCCTATGCCTCTAGGCAACTCAAGGAACATGAAAAAAATTATCCCACTCATGATCTAGAGCTAGCTGCCGTGGTCTTCTCTCTTAAAATATGGAGACATTACCTATATGGAGCTCAGTGTAAGATTTATATAGATCACCAGAGTCTGAAATACTTCTTCACACAGAAAGACCTGAACATGAGACAGCGCAGATGGCTCGAACTGGTCAAGGACTATGATTGTGAAATCTTCTACCATCCGGGAAAAGCCAACAAAGTGGCCGATGCGCTCAGCAGGAAGTCTTGTGCCGCCTTAATATCACTATAGGTATTATCCCAACCCAAAAGTACCCGGAGTTATTTTAAGTTCGAGGATGAACTTTTATGAGGTATGGGGGATTGTAACACCCATAGGATCCCTAGCAATTTTATGAATTATTTTCCCATGATTAAAATAGGTTTTATGTAGATTTTTCGAAAATAAAAAGGAAATAGAACAAAAAAGAGGCATAATCAAAGCTTGAACCTTAGACCTCTTGTTAGATGCATGTATGTGATAACCAGTAGCCCCAGCAGGGGTGTGTTGTTAGAAAAACAAGGGAGATTGTAGTTAAGGTGAAGGCCCTTTCACTTAGAAGGAGACTTAGAAGGAGAAGTTTGAGTTTTCTTCTTCCTTCCCAATGAGAAGATGGTTTTGCCTTCTTCCTTCATTTTGGCATAAATAAGAGAAAGGAAGGAAAATTTTCATTTTGTCTTCTCTCTTCCTCCTCCTTCCTTCCTCCACCGAACCCTAAAGTTCTCCTTTTCATTTTGCCGAATCCAAGCTAAGGGCTTTCTCTTTAGGAAAACTTCACAAGCAAGGTCCCTAGTAAATCAAGCGAGAGGATGTATTTATTCCCTCACCTGAATGTGGTGTGAGCCATACGACCATGCCCCTCTTCGTTACAACCAAAGTGACACGGCCATGTGGAAGCCACACGGCCGTGCCTTGCTCCAGCAGGGAGGGCCTTACACCGTCGTGTAGGACACACGACCGTGCCCAAACTAGGGGTTAGTAAGGCTACACGATCGGTCATCACCACACGGCCCAGATTCTCAAGCAGTTCTAAACTTCATCTTAGCTCTATTTCGCTCCCAAAACACGACTTAATAGTCGAAACAAGTTCAGAGTAGATCTCTAAACCCAACAGTGTACATACAATAATGTCCTTAGTAGTATGAAAGGAGTAACGTCCGTGGCTTGAGTCAGGGTTAAGAAGTGCGGTCGTTACAATATGGTATCAGAGCAGTTCCATCCTTCCGCCACCCACACATCAAGCATTGATCATGCAGATTCCAAGTAAGAAAGTACCTTTTCTTCATGTACCTAGTAACTGTTATGTTTAGTAAGAAATTCTTGTTAAGTTTTTGCATGCTCATATGTGAAAGTAGTATTGATAGCAAGTAGGGATGATAAGTGGCTAACTTATGTTTTCACTAGTTTTTGTTAGGACCTTCGGATGGCTAGAGAGGGGGGTGTGAATAGCCTCCACTAAAAACTTAATTAATTCCTCACAAAAATATGTTAGCACAGCGGAAATAAGCAAAAGGAAAACTGATGCAAGGAAAAGAAACAACCCACCACTAACACAACAAGGATGTACGAGGTTCGGGGATAACTTGCCCCTACTCCTCGGCGTGTCCGTAAGGTGGACGATCCCTTGATCTTTCGGTAGATCACACCCCGGACAAATTCCGGCTAAGTATTTCTCCTTCTCGGTGGAGTAACCTCTCCACAAAGTCTCAGACAAGATTTGAAATGAAGCACAAGACTTACAGAGTTTAGTGGCTAAAAAGAATGAACAATCAACTTACAGCCACGATGAAAGCAAAGCGCAAAGACAGAAGAAGTTCCTCAGCCAAGAGCTCAAACACACAACCCCTTGCTTGATCGAGAGAGAGTTTTTCAAAATCGTTGTTGTTACAAAACCTCTCTTCTTCCTTCTTCTTATTCCTCTGCTTTCTCACTATCTTCGGCCAGAGCCGAATCACTGTCACCTGTATCGAATCACTGCAACCAACTCAGGCGTCACGAATCACTCTTCCTCCTCATCTGGTTCTCTGAACTCACACCAATACCATCCATGGTCTTCACTGGTGTCTCTGAGCTTGAACCAATAAGCAAGAGTCAAGCTGTTGCCAACTGATCATAGCCAATGAACGTTGACGCTCCAATTGCACAATTTACAGCGAAACACAGCAGAAAGATCACTTGGTCTTATTCTTCTGATGGAGTTTAATTTGAATTCAAGCATTGGCACGACACCTGCAATCTGTAACTCAAAAAGCTTACAGCAGATGGTTAGATCAGATGAATCAGAAATCGCAGAGAAACAGCAGAAGACAAACGACATCATTGTGGATCGGTCAACAGACAAATCCATAACCCTCTGGACAGATCAGGAGACATCCTGATCGGTCTGGGATGATGCTGATCGGTCTGTGGACCGATCAACCTATAGGTGGATCGGTCCACAGACCGATCCCCCTATTGCTCTGAATCGCATCGTTTTCTTACTGATCGGTCACCAGACCGATCAGATAACCCACAGAAAGCTTCTGTGTGGTTACTGATTGGTCCACAGACCGATCCAATGCCTCTGGTGGTTCCAGACAGCCAAAGTATCACTAGATCGGTCAACAGACCGATCCAATGCCTCTGGTGGTTTCAGAGCTTCCCAGCCCTAAACCTTAAAGCCTTTCTAGTCTAGAGAACGAGCTACCGAGCCCTCTCTGACCTAGTCCAGAGAACGAGCTACCGAGCCCTCTCCGACTCCATCGTCCGGGTCATAGAAAGAGCTACCGAGCCCTCCCTGACCTGGTCCGGAGAACGAGCTGCCGAGCCCTCTCCGACTTCGTTCGGTCCAGAGAACGAGCTACCGAGCCCTCTCGGACTTAGTCCGGAGAACGAGTTGCCGAGCCCTCTCCGACTTCGTCAGGTCCAGAGAACGAGCTACCGAGCCCTCTCTGACCTAGTCCGGAGAACGAGCTACCGAGCCCTCTCCGACTTCTCATGCCAAGTATCCGTACTTGGACTTTTCCTCTCTACATGATCAACCTTGATCATTAATCAGTCTGAGATTAATTAATATCTGATACAAACTTAAATCAGTGTCAACATCAAAACAACAGCCAGGTCAGACTGTATTAACAATCTCCCCCTTTTTGTTGTTTGACAACACTATTTAAGTTTAGATCAGAAATATTCATATTTCCCTAATTTTAGGAGAATCAAGATCCTCCCCCTAAGACAGATACAACACCATGTAAGGATAGGGGTATCAAGATCCTCCCCCTAAAGCCAAACTTTCATTTATCTCTAAACTTAGTTATCTTCTCCCCCTTTGTCAGACACCGAAAAGGTGCGAATTAGGTAAGAAAACGTTAAAGGACTCCCCCTTAACCCATACTGTCTTTTTCTTAATCCACCTAGAATGCCCTCTAAGTGTATTATAAGACAGTAATAAAGAAATAAGAGACATACAAGACATGGCATATGAACCGCATATTAATAGCCAATAGGAAGTGAAACATAAAGAAAAACCAGAAAATGAGCAGCATAAATATATGAAATCAGCAAGTATCCAGGTCAGACATAAGTATCCAACAAACAACATCCAAAACATAGATAATCAAAATGACAGCATAGAACAATGTGTATCAATCAGCCTCCTCATTATGAGGAGCATCAACATCATCAGCTGGAGGAGTGGGTCCCTGAGGTGGCATGCCGCTGCTCGAGGATGGATAGCCCGGGAAATACTGCGGAGGTGGGTATCTGGCCATCCATCCCATAATCGCCTGATGTGTCGCCAACTGCTGACTGCGTAGATCATCGTAGCGCTGGTCAATCCGAACGCGCAGCAGCAGCAGGAGGAGCAGCAACAGGAGCAGCCGTAACCTGTCGTGGAGGTGCTCGTGGTAGCTCACCTAGTGCTCTCCCATCCTTCCACCGAACCTCCCCATTCTGTCCTATGATGCCAGACTTGGAAAATGCCCGTTTCCCAAGTCTGCAGTCCTGCCTGACCATCTTGACTATTCTACCCTTGGAGACATCAATCTGAAGGGTCTCGAGCCAATCTGTAATTATATGGCCATAAGGTATATAAACAGTGAAGCTGTTTGGCTCACTATAGGAGATGATCGAAGAATAGATGATAGACATGATGTCAAAGTCGAGACGCCGACGCAATCCATAAAGCATCAGGCAATGATTTGGTCGGATTTCAGACAAGGGTTTAGATGTGATTGGCAAAAGGCAGTTCGTGACAATCTTAAAAAGAATGTAATCTGGGGCAGATAATCTCAAGCCTGCAAAAGTAGGAAAATCAACATCTAACTCATCTAGTCCACCTGGTCTAGGATGTCCGAAGAAATACTCATAGACAGAGTCAGATGAGATATCAAAAGGAGAAGGTAAGGGGTCTGGTAAGTCAGGACATATGTAAAAGACATTCCCTGAACACCTACGGCAAGCAAGATAATCAAAGAAGGCTGAGAAACTGAAATCAAGAGTCTGCTTAGCAACTTTTGTTTTATAACTTACATCATTCGTTTGATGAAGATTGTTATAAAATTCAGATACTAAGTCATAATTGATATCTCGTTCTAAATAGACAAGTGAATCAAGGTTATAATAGGCAATGATTTCTGACACAGATGGACAAAATTCGTCCATGAATTTTCGATCCACAGACCTACAAGGGAGAAATTTGAAGGTCCGTTGTTTAAAGGCTTGTTCATAATGGTGGTTTGGGAATCTCCCGAAGACAGATGGTTGAGGTCGGGAGGGAGCCATAGACTTAGACTTCTCAGGTGACTTAGTGGTTCCTTCACCCACTTGTTTCTTCCTAAGGTTTAACAATGTGATACAATGGGGCAAATAAGTGAGCACCGGAGCCACCAACAACCGAAAGCCAAAACAAAATGCACAGATACGGTGAGAAATGAAACTGAAATGCCAAGGTGAGTAGTTCTAGGGAAGTATGGAGTTACCTTGGTGCCATTGAAGTATCTTTTGGCTAGGGCTTTGGCTAGGGCTTCGGCGTGCAAAGAGAAGAGGAGAGTTGAGGTGTACGAAAGTGTCGGCTAGGGCTTTAGCGTGAAAGGAGAAGAGAAAGGATCGGGAAGATTTAAGAGAGATTGGCTACAGGTGTTGAAATGATCGGACGGCTGTCCGATCAGGAGATATCAGAAACTTCCTGATCGGTCACCAGTCCGATCAGGGAACCTCCTGATCGGTCTCTGGACCGATCAGGGAACCTCCTGATCGGTCTGTGGACCGATCAGGGAACCTCCTGATCGGTCTGGGACCGATCAGAAGATGATCAGTAGCCCTCTCTGCGTACAAAACTGACCTGATCGGTCCCCGGATCGATCAGGGAACTCCTGATCGGTTGTAGACCGATCAGTGTCTGATACTGAAGTTTCTCCAGTAATTTCAGTAACTGAAATTCGTAGAGGTGTTCCATAATTCGTAGAAGTTTTTCCAGTAAAACTTCCAAGTTCAGTACCTAGGACCTGAACAATCTACAAGCATACCTATTTCCTAAAGATTATGGTCTGAAATTGTTTATAGCCCGAAATTTTCAGACATTTAGAAAAGCAGACAACTCAAGGCTTGAAAACTGAAATTTTTGACCTTGTTATGTTTAGTTTCAAGTTTGTCAAAATATAACCAAATTGCTATCATTATTTCAAGGACTTGTCCTAGTTTCAATCAAAATCATGAAAAGTATCAATCAAAGGTATCAAATAGTCCATCAACCAAAGTTACATAATTTCTAGGTAAAGGTCCAACCAAGTTTCCTTGGTTGGAATATATGAGTAAGATTTAGGAACCAAATACACATGAATTATGTAATGGTCTTCCCCATACTCAATTTATGTCTCTTCAACCTAATTATTTAAGGGATGCATGATACATTTTGAATAATTCGGCTGATCCTAGCATCTCACCCCATTTCTAGCAAACAAAAATAATTTGTTAAACCTTATAGTTTGTGTGAGATGTTCCCAAGTTGCCCAAATTAATTTCTCAATTTTTTTCTTATCGTTTTAATTGTCCTTATTGATCATGACGTGGTCCTAATGACCTATTGAGCCAAACACATTCCCAATTCTCTCCTCAAATGACTAAATTCATTTTCCGGAAGATGTTTGGTGAAAATATCGGCTAGGTTTGACTTTGACTCAACATATGTGAGTGTAATGTCTCCCCTAGCTACGTGATCTCTAATGAAGTGATGACGCACTTCAATATGTTTGGTCCTTGAATGATGGACTGGATTTTTTGTTAGGTTTATTGTGCTAATGTTATCACACAACACTTGCACTCCCTTATATAAAAGCCAATAATCTTCTAGGGTGTGGATCATCCACAACAATTGTGATACACTCTCTCCCATGGCAATGTATTTAGCCTCGGTTGTGGAGAGAGCAACACAATGTTGCTTTCGACTTGACCAACTAACCAATGATGAACCTAAAAATTGGCAACCCCCACTAGTGCTTTTCCGATCCAATTTACACCCAGCATAATCGGAGTCGGTATAACCTATCAAGTTAAAAGACTCCGTACGAGGGTACCAAAGACCTACTCTAATTGTGCCCTTAAGGTATCTCAGGATTCTCTTAACTGCAATTAAATGAGATTCCTTGGCACAGACTTGATATCTAGCGCACATGCCCACAGCAAAAAATATGTCTGGTCGACTAGCTGTGAGATATAGAAGATTACCTATCATGCTTCTATATTGCGTTAGATCAACTAGTTTTCTACTCTCATCATTATCAAGGCGAGTGTTTGTCGCCATTGAAGTGGATACTTCCTTAGAGTCACTCATTTTGAATTTCTTGAGCATCTCTTGAGTGTATTTTGTTTGATGGACATAAATGCCATCTCGAGTTTGTTTGATTTCAAGTCCAAGGAAGAATGTCAATTCTCCCACCAGACTCATCTCAAACTCACTTTCCATGTGAGTGATAAATTCATTCAAATAGTCCTTATTATTTGAGCCATAAATTATGTCATCGACATACACCTGGGCTACAAATATGTTTTCACCATTTCTACGCAGAAATAGTGTTGGGTCTATTTGACCTCTTACAAAACCCTTTTCTAGTAAGTAAGTTGACAACCTTTCGTACCATGCTCGAGGCGCTTGTTTAATCCCATAAAGAGCTTTCTTGAGCTTGTACACGTGGTTTGGAGCTTCGGTATTCACAAACCCCGGTGGTTGTTCAACATAGACCTCTTCTTTAATGAAACCATTTAAGAAGGCCGATTTAACGTCCATTTGATAGAGCTTGAAGCCTCTATGTGTAGCAAAAGCTAGCATTAAACGAATGGACTCTAATTGAGCCACGGGAGCATAAGTCTCATCATAATCGAGGCCTTTGACTTGACTATAGCCATTGGCTACAAGTCTTGCCTTGTTTCTTACGACTTCTCCCTTTTGGTTTAACTTATTTTTGAAGACCCATTTGGTTCCAATAATGGTGGTCTTCTTAGGTCTAGGAACTAAGTCCCACACTTGGCTCCTTTCAAATTGACCTAACTCATCTTGCATAGCTATAATCCAATCAAGATCGTGCAATGCCTCATCAACTAATTTTGGTTCGATTTCTGAGATCAAGGCGACCTCATTAGACTCATTTCTAATGAATGATCTAGTCCTAGCCCCTTGTTGAATATCTCCCAGAATCTGGTCTTGGGGATGATTAGAGGCTATCCTAGATTGCCTTGGTGTTGGCGGTGCCTCATGAGTGGTCTCACTAGACACAGGCAAGGGCTCAGTATCAAGCAAAGGATCAGACTGAGCCCTCTCTTGCCTTTGCTCATCATCATCGGAGTCAATTTCGACTCTTTCTATGTTTTGATCACTTAAACTTAGATTTCTAAGTTCAAATTGAATTTCTCCTACATCCCTTGATTGATCATTTGATTTAGGAATTTCTTCAAATGCTACATCCGAGAACTCTTCAATTAATTTAGTCCTATTATTGTAGACTCGATAGGCTTTACTGATGAGAGAGTACCCGACTAGTATTCCTTCGTCAGCCTTAGCCGTGAACTTTCCAAGATGATCCTTGGTGTTCAAGATAAACACCTTACAACCAAACACCCTAAGATGTTTAATTGTAGGGGTTCTCCCAAACCAAAGTTCATGGGGAGTCTTTCCTAAAAACCTATGTATCAAGACTCGATTTTGCACATAGCAAGCGGTATTTACAGCTTCAGCCCATAAGTAGCTCGGTAGTGAGTACTCATTGAGCATGCTTCGTGTAGCCTCTTGCAAGACTCGGTTCTTTCTCTCCACAACCCCATTTTGTTGTGGGGTCCTTGGAGTAGAGAACTCATGCCTATATCCTTTTTCTTGACAAAATTCTAAAAATCTATGGTTTTGAAATTCCCCACCATGATCACTTCTAATTGTTTTAATTGTTGTTGATTTCTATTTTTAGTTCTTCTACAAAAAGAAACAAAAACATCTATAGTTTGATCCTTATTTTTCAAAAAGAAAGTCCATGTATATCTAGTAAAGTCATCAATGATCACTAAGCAATATCTACTTCCATTCAATGAAATAATATTACTGCAATCAAACAAATCCATATGCAATAAATCTAAAGCAGTAGATGTACTTACAACGCTTTTACCTTTATGAGACACTTTTGTTTGCTTACCCTTTTGACATGCATCACATAATTTTGTCTTTTGGTACTTGATGCTTGGTAAGTCTCGCACTAATCCTTTGTTGGCCAGCTTTCGAATATTCTTCATGTTTACGTGGGCCAACCTCCTATGCCACAGCCATGATTCTTCTTCTTTTGACATGAAACACTTAGCAGAGGCATTAGTAGCACTTTTAAAAGATACTTGATAAATGTTATCTACCCTTGTGCCTACTAGTACCGTGTCAAGTGTGTCAATGTGTTTGACCAGACATTGACTTGAATGAAACTCAATTGTGTAACTCGTATCACACAATTGGCTGACACTTAGGAGATTAAAGGTCATCCCCTTGACTAGAAGGACATTTTTGATTTGGAGACATTCGGATATATGAATATCTCCAACTCCTATAACCTTAAGGCTACCATTATTACCAAAGGAAACATTACCTCTATTTTTGTTTTGAAGGGTAGTAAAGAGTGACTTGTTCCCGGTCATGTGCTTGGAGCATCCACTATCAACAAACCAAGTTAATAGATGCTCCCCCTTGACAAATGCCTACAAGACACGAAAGATAGATGTTTTAGGTACCCAAATCTTGGGACCTAATGCATCTACAATGAAAGACATAGGAACCCATGCCTTGGTCACACCTTTCCTAGTCTCATGAACCCTAGAAGCATGTGATCTATGAAATTGGGTTCTAGACACTAGGGAAATGAAACTAGACTCCTTAGGTTGATATCCTAACCCAGCCTTGTTGTAGACCGCCCTTTGGGCATTTAGAATCATATCTAAGGTCTTAGAGCTAGTTGAGAATTTCTCAAGCATTTTCTTGAGTTTCTCAACTTCACTCTTTAAGGCTTTGTTTTCATCCTCAAGAAGCTCTTGATTTAGGTCATCAACCTCATCTTCCCTAAGAGTCTTCAAGTGTTCTACTTCATCTTTTAATGATTTGATTTCAGTTTTTGATTTCTTAAGCAAAGTAGATAAATGTGTAATAGTTTTATAGCATTTTTCTAAGTGAGGAGAGGTTACCTCTTCATCATCCGAAGATGATGAAGCCGCGGCTGATGTATCACTTCCGGAATCTGATTCCTCCCTTGCCATGAGCGCTAATTGACGAGTGCTTTTCTCCTTCTCTTCCTCCGATGAGCTCGAGGAGGATTCATCCCAAGTGGCTTTGAGAGCTTTCTTCTTCTTGGCCCTTTCCTCCTTCTTCTTGAGTTTTGGACACTCGCTCCGATAATGTCCTTTCTTGCTACACTCATAACACGTAACATTAGTCTTATCAACATTTTGATCAATAGACTTACCTTTCCCTTTGTATCTCCAGCTCCTTCTCATGATTCTCCTTACGAAGTTAGCCATCTCGCTTGATGATGATCCACCTTCATCATCGGACTCGGAGGAGGATGAGGATGTAGGAATCTCTTTCTCCTTCTTCTTTTCTTTCTTCCTTCTTCCATCCTTGCTTTTTTCTCCTGACTCTAAGGCAATACCTTTCTCTTTTTGACCCTTGTTAGCAAGTTCATGAAGTTCCATTTCACAAAAGAATTCATCTAATTTAACAATTGAAAGGTCCTTGGAGACCTTGTAGGCATCTACCATAGATGACCACAAGGCATTCCTCGGAAAGGCTTTGAGAGCGTACCTTACAAGATCGCGATTCTCTACGCATTCATCTATGGAATGAAGACCATTGATGATCTCTTTGAACCTTCTGTGTAGTTCACTTACCATTTCGTTCTCCTTCATGGTGAGATTTTGTAGTTGGTTTAGGAACAAGTCTCTCTTGGCGATCCGAGAGTCTCGAGTTCCTTCTTGGAGCTCGATGAGCTTGTTCCACAAATCTTTTGCGCTCACAAATGGACCTACCTTGACAAGTTGATCTTTGGCTATCCCACATTGTAGAGTGACCACTGCCTTGGTATCGGCTTATCCTTTGCGAGTTTGCTCGGCGGACCACCTTGACGACTCTAGTTCCTTACCTTCTTCGTCCTTCGGAGGTGTGAACCCTTCCTTGACCGAGAACCACATGGAGATGTCGGTCTTAAGATAATACTCCATACGACTCTTCCAATATTGGAAGTCCGCTCCGTCGAAGTAGGGTGGACGATTGGTGCTAAAACCTTCCTTCATAGCCATCTTCTTACTCTTTAGGGTGTTAATCCGGATGAAGAGCGCCTTGCTCTGATACCACTTGTTAGGACCTTCGGATGGCTAGAGAGGGGGGGGGGTGTGAATAGCCTCCACTAAAAACTCAATTAATTCCTCACAAAAATATGTTAGCACAGCGAAAATAAGCAAAAGGAAAACTGATGCAAGGAAAAGAAACAACCCACCACTAACACAACAAGGATGTACGAGGTTCGGGGATAACTTGCCCCTACTACTCGGCGTGTCCGTAAGGTGGACGATCCCTTGATCTTTCGGTAGATCACACCCCGGACAAATTCTGGCTAAGTATTTCTCCTTCTCGGTGGAGTAACCTCTCCATAAAGTCTCAGACAAGATTTGAAATGAAGCACAAGACTTACAGAGTTTTGTGGCTAAAAAGAATGAACAATCAACTTACAGCCACGATGAAAGCAAAGCGCAAAGATAGAAGAAGTTCCTCAGCCAAGGGCTCAAACACACAGCCCCTTGCTTGATCGAGAGAGAGTTTTTCAAAATCGTTGTTGTTACAAAACCTCTCTTCTTCCTTCTTCTTATTCCTCTGCTTTCTCACTATCTTCGGCCTGAGCCGAATCACTGTCACCTGTATCGAATCACTGCAACCAACTCAGGCGTCACCAATCACTCTTCCTCCTCATCTGGTTCTCTGAACTCACACCAATACCATCCATGGTCTTCACTGGTGTCTCTGAGCTCGAACCAATAAGCAAGAGTCAAGCTGTTGCCAAATGATCGCAGCCAGTGAACGTTGACGCTCCAATTGCACAATTTGCAGCGAAACACAGCAGAAAGATCACTTGGTCTTATTCTTTTGATGGAGCTTAATTTGAATTCAAGCATTGGCACGACACCTGCAATCTGTAACTCAAAAAGCTTACAGCAGATGGTTAGATCAGATGAATCAGAAATCGCAGAGAAACAACAGAAGACAAACGACATCGTTGTGGATCGGTCAACAGACCGATCCATAACCCTCTGGATCGATCAGGAGACATCCTGATCGGTCTGGGATGATGTTGATCGGTTTGTGGACCGATCAGCCTATAGGTGGATCGGTCCACAGACCGATCCCCATATTGCTCTGAATCGCATCGTTTTCTTACTGATCGGTCACCAGACCGATCAGATAACCCACAGAAAGTTTCTGTGTGGTTACTGATCGATCCACAGATCGATCAGATAACGAATGTATCACTGGATTGGTCAACAGACCGATCCAGACAGCCAAAGTATCACTGGATCAGTCAACAGATCGATCCAATGCCTCTGGTGGTTTTAGAGCTTCCCAGCCCTAAACCTTAAAGCCTTTCTAGTCTAGAGAATGAGCTACCGAGCCCTCTCTGACCTAGTCCGGAGAACGAGCTACCGAGCCCTCTCTGACCTAGTCCGGAGAACAAGCTACCGAGCCCTCTCCGACTCCATCGTCCGGGTCAGAGAACGAGCTACCGAGCCCTCCCTGACCTAGTCCTGAGAACGAGCTGCCGAGCCCTCTCCGACTTCGTCCGGTCCAGAGAACGAGCTACCGAGCCCTCTCTGACTTAGTTCGGAGAACGAGCTGCCGAGCCCTCTCCGACTTCGTCCGGTCCAGAGAACAAGCTACCGAGCCCTCTCTAACCTAGTCCGGAGAACGAGCTACCGAGCCCTCTCTGACCTAGTCCAGAGAACGAGCTACCGAGCCCTCTCCGACTTCGCGTGCCAAGTATTCGTACTTGGACTTTTCCTCTCCACATGATCAACCTTGATCATTAATCAGTCTGAGATTAATTAATATCTGATACAAACTTAAATCAGTGTCAACATCAAAACAACAGCCAGGTCAGACTGTATTAACAGTTTTGACTTATGATATATAGAATGGCTAGAGGAAGACCAGCTAGACAGCCAAGGGTTAATGAAACTCAACCAAGGGAAGATGAGTCAGCACCACAACCCAACCTTTTAGAAGTAGTAGCTCAACTTCAGAGACAAGTGGCTGAGCAGCAGAAGGTTATTGCCTCTCTAACTATTAACCATCAAGCTTCCCCTGTAGTCCCACTGGAAGTCAATATGGTAACACCTACGATAGCTGAAGCACCATCAGTTACCCCTGTAGCCCCAGCAAAGGTGGTGATGCAAGAAGCATACCTGATCCAATGGCAGAAACTGAAGCCAGAGAATTTCTCTGGTACCAATGAACCATGGGATGCTCAGGCATGGTTCAAAACATTAGAGAGTATAATGGAGCTACTGGACTAGCTGGAGGTAGAAAAGATTAAGTGTGCCTCCTTCTGCCTCACTGGTGATGCAAGAATGTGGTGGGAACGGGTCAAGGAAAAATCAAAAGTAGATCAAATGACCTAGTCTGACTTCGAGACTGAGTTCTTCGAAGAATTTCTCCATATGTGAGTCACAAATAAACATTATTATGAGTTCACGGAATTTCGACAAGGAGATTTATCAGTGGACGAAGTTGTGAAGAAATTTAATATGCTGGCTCACCTATGCCCTGAGCTGGTCAGCATTGAACGAGAAAGGGTGAGGCTAATGCTCAAGATGCTGAGGCCAAAGATAGCTCTAAATGTAGTTGGCAGAATCAATAGACCGCAGACTGCAGAAGAGCTGATTAGTAGTGCCCTGATCATGGAGCATTATCAAAACAGTATCAAGCAGCATAAGCCAATACTAATGGAGAACAATGGTCAAGGTGTTAGTTAGAGCCCTAGAGCCAATCATTTGATGATTGTATTATGGACTTATTGTATCATATTCTTATATAAATAAAGACATTTAGTTTTTGGTTATTATACTTACTTGTATTGGTGCCAAATAAACTAAGTATAATAACGTCCTTGAGTAGAAGGTTCTCACCTATATCAATCGGTTAGTTGAACCGATAGTGAGATGATATAGGGAACACTACTCTTAATCATTCCTAGTCGAGTATTAACATTCAGGGACAATGTTAATATAATAAGACTAGCATGTAGGTCAACTCGATGACTTGAGCTCACAAGTCATGGATATAGAGATATTAAGTTGACACATGGGTATGCATTGGAGAATGTATACTGAATGACCCGCCATGAGAAAGTATCATGGATCATTATATGAGTGTCATATACTTTCTCATGTGGCTATTAGTATGACTACTAGTCCTTGGACCTAAAGTCACCATGGATCCCTACATAAGGAGTTATGTACTTTGGTTTCGTCAAACGTCACCCGTAACTGGGTGGACTATAAAGGCGATTACTGGGTATGTAATGAATTATGCAGAGGGATGTGAGTGATATAGATGAGATCTATCCCTCCTATATGATGGGAGCGACATCAATATTCTTGATAGAGTGAGATCACGATGTGCATGGCCATGCCCAAATGAGTCAATATAAGATATTGAGCTCATTTGATTTAGTGAGTCTACTTGGAGTTCAAGATTTAGATTGGTCAGAGGATGACACGGTCTATGCCTCACATTGATCAATCTAGATGTCTAGGATAGAAAGACACTTGTCATATATTGTGAGGAGTCACAATTAGTAGTCACAAGAAGATGTTGGATCTCAACATTCTTGTAACTTGGGTAGTAATGATGTGTTGCGAGATACCGCTCATTACTTATGCTCCTAAATGGGTTTAGGTGCATTGCCAATGTTACAAGAACCTAGAGGGTCACACACTAAGGACAATTAGATGGAGATTAGGTTCATATGATGAACCAAGAGGATTAGATTCATTTGATGAATCAAATTGGATTAAGAGTAATCCTAATTGGGCTAATTGAGTTAGACTCAAGTTGATTCATGTGTTCAATGAGTCTAATTTAAATTATGACTCATTGAATCAATTTAATTAAATGAATTAGATTCATTATATTAAATTGGCTTGAATTAAATGGTTGGATTAGATCAACCATGAGAGAGATTAAGTCAAGTTTGACTTGACTTGAGAGGAAGAGGAAGAGTCAAGTTTGACTTGACTTTATGCCACATCATTTGTGACTTGGCATTAAGTGGCCAATGATGATGTGCCACATCATCTTGGTTAGCACATGTGTGTGCCACCTCATGGAGGTTACAAATCTATTCTCTTTAATGGCCACATTTAACGAGAATGGAAGTTACACTTGTGCTTGTGGCCGGCCACTTTTGTGGTGAATGTGAATTCATTTTTGATTCAAGGAAATTTACATCTTCTTCTTCCTCAAGCTCTCTCCTCAAGCTCTCCCTCTCCTCCTCTCTTGGCCGAACAGCCTAGGTACTAGCACACCTTTGTTTGGTCTTCTCCACCTAGTGAGTTCGTGTGGATACTTCTAGAGAGTTGTCTACTTTGACAACTTGAGATCCGTCATCTCCTTGGACGAGCGGGATACGAAAAAGGGCACACATCGAAGGTATAAAAGGTTTCCTCTTTGTAAATCTAGTGTAGATCTAGATTAGAAACTCGTACTCGTATTTTTGTTTTATTTCTTCTTTGCACGGATCTATGTGGCGGGGGTTTCGGGGTTTCCGCGACGCGAAAAAGTGATTTTTGCGGCCCGAAAAACCCAACAATGATATCAGAGCCACGTGCGAAGACTTGTACGAGTTTAATTTGATTTTTTATGAAAAATATAGCTTCTGTGATTTTCTATAAATTTAAGTTTTTTATGGTTTTTATGAGTAATTTTCTCGTAGAAGCGAAGCACAAGTGTTTATACACTTGTAGGCTTCGACTACCGAGAAGGTTTTTCGGAAACGGCAAGGTTTCACCCCAAAAGTTTTTGGGACAGCGGGCTAAGGTGTTGTAGGATCGCTTAGGGACACTCGCGATGGTTAGATCGAGGGTAGGGGCGCTGCCTCTGGCCCAGCAAGGGGATTCGTTCCGCGATTGTGCCCGAAAACCGCTAAACGGGACCGCTGAGAAATTTTACTCGTAAAAATTGTAAAAAAATAGTATTAAAATTATAGAAATTTATGGAAATTACATAATTTAGAATTATGTATAATTTGTGATAGTCATGGCTCAAAAGACCCAATCTGATTGGATTTGTGTTGTAATTCATATTACGGCCTGCGCGCCGTCATTTGTGTTGTGCGTGTTGTACATTCAATTCGCGACCTGCGCGTCGTGCCTTTCTCTATTATATATTCTTGTTATAAATTAGTTTAGACTCGAATGTAACTTATGTTTCAAAATTGTAATGTACAAAATTGGAGCCGTGGAAGGTCCACTCGAGACGGAGTTACGAGGAGGGCGCGAGCAACACAAGGTGGTCAAAGGGAGGAGCTTGAGAAGCTGTTGACCCTAGGTTGACCATCCGATCTTCTCATTGGCTTGAGAAGATCGTAGTAGGTCCATGACTAATCACAAATAAATTTAATTAATTACTTGTGTGTATGTGATGCATGATTAGTAGTTAATTAGTGTCTAACGACTAGATTAGATCTAAATCGTGTACAAGATGCACCCTTTCGATTAGATTAGATCTATCGCGTATTTGATACACATCGACGATTAGATTAGATCTAAATCATGTCAACTCTAATGCCTACCGTGCCGTGATACCTATCACTACCTCGATCACATGTGTTGTTGAATCTGCCAAAGTAGAGCAACACATATTATCTTGGTAGGGTACGGAGGGACAATCTTGGTCCCGCTTATTAACGCATGGGCGAATACAAACTCAATGAGATTGAGTATTCCTAGTTAACTCGGTTGGATCGAGTACAACTATAGGCATTCTTCCAATGGTTGGAAAGATAGAACATAAAACACATTTATATTAATTCTTGGGCGTATTAGCCAAAGCTAACTCAAGTTTTAATATAACTGCGGATAATGATCCTATAAACGAGAGTTGCATAGAGATGTAATTGGTAAATCGTTACCTACCGATCATACTAAGTCTTGGGTGATTTAGCCAAAGCTAACTCAAGGCGTAGTATGATGTGTTAGCTAGAGCCCTAGAGCCATTCATTTGATGATTGTATTTTTGGACTTGTTGTATCATATTCTATATAAATAAAGGCAATTGGTTTTTGGTTATTATACTTACTTGTATTGGAGCCAAATAAACTAAGTATAATAACGTCCTTGAGTAGACGGTTCTCACCTATATCAATCGGTTAGTTGAACTGATAGTGAAATGATATAGGGAACACTACTCTTAATCATTCCTAGTCGAGTATTAACATTCAGGAACAATGTTAATGCAATAAGACTAGCATGTAGGTCAACTCGATGACTTGATCTCACAAGTCATGGATATAGAGATATCAAGTTGACACATGGGTATGCATTGGAGAATGTATACTGAATGACCCGCCATGAGAAAATATCATGGATCGTTATATGAGTGTCATATACTTTCTCATGTGGCTATTAGTATGACTACTAGTCCTTAGACCTGAAGTCACCATGGATCCCTACATAAGGAGTTATGTACTTTGGTTTCGTCAAACGTCACCCGTAACTGGGTGGACTATAAAGGTGATTACTGGGTATGTAACAAATTATGCAGAGGGATGTGAGTGGTGTAGATGGTATCTATCCCTCCTATATGATGGGAGCGACATCGATATTCTTGATAGAGTGAGACCACGAAGTGCATGACCATGCCCAAATGAGTCAATATAGTATATTGAGCTCATTTGATTGAGTGAGTCTACTTGGAGTTCAAGATTTAGATTGATTAGAGGATGACACGGTCTATGCCTCACATTGATCAATCTAGATGTCTAGGATAGAAGGACACTTGTCATATTTTGTGAGGAGTCACAATTAGTAGTCACAAAGGTGATGTTGGATCTCAACATTCTTGTAACATTGGGTAGTAATGATGTGTTGCTAGATACCGCTCATTACTTATGCTCCTAAATGAGTTTAGGGGCATCGCCAACAATACAAGAACCTATAGGGTCACACACTAATGACAATTAGATGGAGATTAGGTTCATATGATGAACCAAGAGGATTAGATTCATTTGATGAAACAAATTGGATTAAGAGGAATCCAAATTGGGCTAATTGAGTTGGACTCAAGTTGATTCATGTATTCAATGAGTCTAATTTAGATTATGACTCATTAAATCAACTTAATTTAATGAATTAGATTCATTATATTAAGTTAGCTTGAATCAAATGGTTAGATTAGATCAACCATGGAAGAGATTTGGTCAAGTTTGAGTTGACTTGAGAGGAAGAGGAAGAATCAAGTTTGACTTGACTAATTGCCACATCATTAGTGAGATTGCAAGATGTGGACCAATGATGATGCTCCACATCATCAAAGTGTGCCACCTCATGGGAGTTACAATGCCATTCTCATTAATGGCTACATTAATTGTGAATAGGGGTAACACTTCATTAGTGGCCGACCACTTTAGTATTGGAATGAAAATTGATTTTCATTCAAGTGCTCATTCACTTCTTCTTCCTCCTTGAGTTCTTTCTCTTCTCCCTCTCTTCCTCTCTTGGCCGAACAAGACAAGGTGCTAGCACACCTTTGTTTAGTCTTCTCCATCAAGGATTGTTCGTGTGGATACTTCTAGAGGACCGTACGCTTGACGGTCTAGAGATCTGACACCTTGGACGAGCGGGATTTGCGAGGGCACGATTCAAAGGTATAAAATGTTTTTCCTTTGTAGATCTACTGAAGATCATAGTTTGAAACTCGTACTCGTATTTTTGAAATCTATCCTTCGCACGAGATCCAGTGGCATGGGTGATTCGGGGTTTCCGCGACGCGAAAAGCGGTTTTCACGGCCCGAAAAATCCAACAGTGGTATCAGAGCCACGTGCGAAGGCGTGTACGAGTTTGTTTTTGATTTTTTATGAAAAAATAGATTCTGTGATTTTCTGTAAATTTAGGTTTTTTTATAGTTTTTATGGGTAATTTTCTCGTAGAAGCGAAGCACAAGTGTTTCGGCACTTGTAGGCTTCCGCTACCGGGAAGATTTTTCTAAAACGGCTTGGTTTCGCCCCAAATCTTTTTGGGACAGCGGGCTAAGGCGCTATTAGATCGCAAAGGAACCCTCGCGATGGTTAGATCGCGGGTAGTGGCGCTGCCCTGGCCCCGCAAGGGGATTCATTCTGTGATTGCGCCCGAAAACCGCTAAACGGAACCGCCGGGAAAATTGTACCCGTAAAAATTGTAAAATTATA
The DNA here is from genome assembly GCF_018446385.1 of Zingiber officinale. Lineage (NCBI taxonomy): Eukaryota > Viridiplantae > Streptophyta > Magnoliopsida > Zingiberales > Zingiberaceae > Zingiber > Zingiber officinale. The sequence continues at coordinate 46,507,913 of NC_056007.1, read as the reverse complement.
AAAAGATTACATAAAATTATAGAAATATATAATTTTGAATTATATATTAATTTTGTGATAGTCATGGCCCAAATGACCCAAATTGGATTTGGAAATGTGTTGTAATTCATAATACGGCCTGCGTGCCGTTATGTGATGTGCGTGCTGTATTTATTTTTATTTTATTTTATTTTCACGACCTGCGCGTCATGCCTTTCTCTTATATTCTGGTTGTAAATTAGATTTAGACTCGAATGTGACTCGAGTTTCAAAATGTAATGTAAATTTTGAAGCGGTGGAAGGTCCACACGAGACGGAGTTACGAGGAGGGCGCGAGCAACACAAGGTGGTCAAAGAAAGAAGCTTGAGAAGCTGTTGACCTTAGATTGACCATCCGATCTTCTCATTGGCTTGAGAAGATCGTAGTAGGGCCATGACACAATTACAAAATAATTAATTAATTGCTTATATGTATATGATGCATGTTTAATTAAGTAGTTAATTTGTGACTAGCGATTAGATTAGATCTAAATCGTGCACATGATGCACCCCACGATTAGATTAGATCTAAATCAAGTATTTGATACGCATCATCGTTTAGATTAGATCTAAATCGCGTTAACTCGTAATGCCTACCATGCCGTGATACCTACCACTACCTCGATTGCATGTTGCTGTTGAATCTGCCAAAGCAGAGCAACACATACTATCTTGGTAGGGTACGGAGGGACAATCTTGGTCCCGCCTATCAACGCATGGGTGAGTTCAGCTCAATTAGATTGAGTAACTAGTTAACTCGGTTGGATCGAGTATAACTGTAGGCATTCATCCAACGGTTGGAAAGGTAGGACAAAATCACGTTTATATTAACTCTCGGGCGTATTAGCCAAAGCTAACTCGAGTTTTAATATCAATGCGGATCTTGATCCTATAAACAAGAGTTGCATAGAGATGTAATTGGTAATCGTTACCTACCGATCATACTAAGTCTTGAGCATATTAGCCAAAGCTAACTCAAGGGTTAGTATGATGTGGATCTTGTCCCACATGAATTATAGAATTCAGTGGGAGCATCATTTAGTTAAAGGTCTAATTAAATGATTAAGAATATGATATTTATTTCTGCATTTATTTTCTGTTGTAGATTACCATGACGTCGAATACGAACACCTTCTCCCTGCGATCTGTCCTTGAGAAGGACAAGCTCAATGGAGCAAACTTCCTAGATTGGTACAGGAACCTGAGAATAGTTCTCACCCAAGAACGTAAACTGTACGTTCTGGAGTAGCCCATTCCGGAAGCTCCTCCTGCCACTTCCCCGCGAGCTGACCGAGATGCTTTCAAGAAGCATCGAGATGACGCATTAGATGTGTCTTGTCTAATGCTCGCGACTATGAACTCTGAGCTTCAGAAGCAACACGAGTTAATGGGCGCTTACGATATGGTTGAACATCTTCGTCAACTATATCAAGGACAAGCGAGGCATGAGAGATTTGAGATCTCAAGGGCACTGTTTCAGTGCAAGATGTCAGACGAGGCTCCTATAGGCTCATATGTACTCAAAATGATTGGGTACATAGAGAACCTACAAAGGTTGGGGTTCCCTCTTGGCCAAGAGCTGGCTACTGACCTAATCTTGCAATCCTTGCCGGATAGCTACAGTCAATTCGTTCTAAACTACAATATGAACGAGATTGACAAGCCACTGCCCGAGCTGCTTAGCATGTTAAGAACTGTTGAGCTAAACCTTAAGAAGGCTAAGCCCAACACAGTTCTGATGGTTCAGAAACATAAGGGCAAGGGCAAGCCCAAAGGCAAGGGAAGGCCCAAGCCAAGGGCAAAGGCAAGACACTGAAGCCTAAAGGAGGGGTCGCCAAGGATGCTACCTGCTTCCACTGCGGTCAAACTGGGCACTGGAAGAGGAACTGCAAGGTATACTTGGAGGATCTTAAGAAGAAGCGAAGTGAGACTTCCACTTCAGGTATATATGTTATAGAAGTCAATCTATCTATTTCTACATCATGGGTATTAGATATTGGATGTGCTTCTCACATTTGTATTGATGTGCAGGCGCTGAGAAATAGCAGGGCATTGACAAAGGGCGAGGTGGGCCTACGAGTAGGCAATGGAGCACGGGTTGTTGCTATTGCTGTAGGGACTTACTTTCTATCTTTTCCCTCTGGGCTTGTACTAGAGTTAGTCGATTGTTGTTATGTGCCTGCATTAACTAAGAACATTATATCAGTTTCTTGTTTGGACAAGAAAGGTTTCTCGTTTACTATAAATAACAAATGTTGTTCCATTTATTTAAACGATATGTTCTATTGTAGTGCACCTCTGATAAACGGACTCTATATTCTAGACCTTGAGAGCCCTATCTATAACATAAATACCAAGAGGTTCAAGTCAAATGACATGAACCAAACCTACCTCTGGCACTGTCGCTTAGGTCATATAAATGATAAGCGCTTATCCCAGCTCCATAAGGATGGTTTGCTGGACTCATTTGATTTTGAATCATATGAGATATACGAGTCATGCCTACGAGGCAAGATGACCAAGACTCCCTTTAGTGGGCACAGCGAGAGAGCGACTGATTTGTTAGGACTTATACATAGTGATGTATGTGGCCCTTTTAAAGTCGCTGCTAGAGGTGGTTATAGGTACTTCATCACATTTACTGATGACTTCAGTAGATATGGTTATGTGTACTTGATAACACATAAGTCTGAATCCTTTGAAAAGTTCAAAGAATTCAAGAATGAAGTACAGAACCAGCTTGACAAGAGTATTAAGATACTTCAATCCGATCGAGGTGGAGAATACCTTAGCCATGAGTTCCGTGACTATCTAGCTGAGTGTGGGATTCTATCCCAACTCACTCCTCCTGGAACACCACAGTGGAATGTGTTGGTGCGGTTAGCACTAACGATTTAACCCAGGTTTTGATGAATGACAAATCAGGTTAAGTTAGTCTGTTGTTGTCTAACACTCTGATCGAGTGTGCAGGAGAAGCCCAGACAGGTCGACGGGCTGACCGGATGTCTGGCACGAAGCCCAGCTAGGTCGACGGGCTGACCGGATAGCTGGCGAGAAGTCCAAGCGGGTCGACGGGCTGACCAGACGCTTGGCGAGAAGTCCAGCTAGGTCGACGGGCTGACCGGATAGGTGGCGAGAAGTCCAAGCGGGTCGACGGGCTGACCGGACGCTTTGCGAGAAGTCCAGGTAGGTCAATGGGCTGACTGGATAGCTGGCGAGAAGTCCAGACGGGTCGAAGGGCTGACCGGACGTCTGGCAGGTGAATAAAGGTAAGTCACTGGAAGGGAGTGACTGTGAGGACACGTTCCCGGGAAGGGAACATTAGGCGTCGATCCGGCTTAGATCCATTTCGGATATCTAAGTCGAGATCGTGACTAGATTCCGGTCTCAGAAAGACGGAATCTAAGTCATACTTTTTCATGTCAAACTCATGAACTGTGCTAATACTTTGTTTTGCAGGAAATATATTATACTTGCCTCGGACTAACCTTGTCTTGCAGGAGAAGGACATGTTCTGGAGAAAGGTGGTCCGGGCGCCCGGAGGGGATCCGGGCGCTCGGAGGTCCTGGCGCCTGGAAGGGATCCGGGCGCCCGGGAGGCAAGTTTTATCTCGATTGCGCGTCGCCATGTGGAGCTCACTGGTTGGACCTGCCACGTCTCACCAGGGCGCCTGGAAGGGATCCGGGGCGCCCTGAGCTTCATATAAAAGAAGGGGCAAGGGTAGAGCTTCGATATGAACTTAGAATCCAAGATCTGCTGCTCTGTGCTCTTGCGACGCCACGAAAAGCTCTCCGACTCAGTGCTGGTTATGTTTTAATTCTATTGTCGGTATTTTCTTTATCTGTCAATTCTTGTACTTAACTTTGTAATATTCGAATTGATAGTGATTTCCCAACGAAAGTACTCACGGAGTACGGGCCTTCGAGTAGGAGTCGTCACAGGCTCCGAACTAAGTAAAAAACAATTGTGTTCATTTACTTTTCCGCTGTGTATTTTTACACTCGACTTTTCGAATCGATATTCACCCCCCCTCTATCGAACGTTCACGGTCCTACATGTGGTATCAGAGCAGGTACCGCTCTGATTTGGTGCAACCACCAATCAGGCAAAGGGGGGACTTTTTGAAAGAAAAATTAGATATCGTTTGTCTTTAAAATAAAAGCTTACGCCTTTCGTTTTTTTCCCTCTAAAACTATTTTTGAAAAATACATCGTCATCTCTTCACCATTGCTTAGTATTGACAAAATATTACATTTTCAAAAATTTGAAATAATATTTTTTATGAATATTTTAATAATATTTTATTAGTTTTTTCGAAAATAGTGAAATATTTTTTTTTTTCAGCACAACTAATCCAAGACCAAGTCTTGGGATCTTTTGTTTGTTTCTCTGTGTGCAAGAAATTATGACTCTTCTAGAAGGACGGAACCCCTGCCAACCACCACCCTACGATCATGAAGACTTCAACTACTAGAAGCGATTAATGGAATGCTTCTTAGGAAGTGTAGACATCGATTATATGCTAATTTTGAGGAAACCTTCTCAAAACTCGGAACTGAACAAAAAGGTAAGTAACATTATTTGTAATGTTTTACCTAACAATATTTTATGCAGATTAGAAAAGTACAAGAATGCATATGAGCTGTGGACCCAGTTGATCAAGCTTCACGAGATGCCGATGGAGCTAGAAGATCAAGTTAAAGTCAAATATGGACTCGAGTCAAATCCAACGGAGAAGCCTACTGAATTAGGGGTTGCGCTCAAGGTTAGTAATATTTATCAAAATACCACTGCTAATAGTAGCTTAAATAATCAGCATGATGATAAGTATGAAACTATTCCAAGTATGATGCATGATAATCTAGATTTAAATGATTTAAATTCAAAATCACAAAATAATCTAGACTCTGATCAAGTCAATCAGGACTCTGATCAATCTGGCATCAACCTTGACTTGGTCAAATAGAACAATGATCAAATCAATTCAAATAATTTAATTAATTCAGAAAATTTAAAATTAGGTGAGCATTTAGACATAAATAAGTCAAACATTAAAATAAATTTGAATTTAAATGCTAAAAATGAGAAAATGGATAAAATCAATAAATACCTTGATAAAATATTTAATAATCAAGATAAAATCAGTCTAGAAAATGTTATCCAAAACCAAGATAATTTAATTAATAAAAAATTAAACTTTAAAGATAAAACTAATCTAATAAATTCAATTAACCATATCAATTTAGAAGGCAAAGAAAATATAAGGATAAAATCAAACACTTCGATAAAATCAAAACGGAATTTAACAAACTTAAAATTAAATGTTAAAGATAACAAATTAAACAAAAATAATCTAGAAATTTCAAAATTAACAATTAATAAAAAGCTAAAAGATAAACCGTTAAGAAAATATAATTCAAATAGTTTAGTTAATTCAAATTTAAAAATAAATAAAAACTTAAACTTTAAAAATAAGCTATTAAAGAAAGAAAATTCAATTAACCCAATAAAAGTGAAATTGAAAGAAAATTCAAATATTAAATACACTTTCTTAAAGAAAGATAATTTGACCAATTTAATTAATTCATAATTAAAAACTTAAATTTAAATTATAAACTAAATATTAAAACTTAACTAAAACCAACTCTAATTATACAAAAATCTTAAATTAATGGCCAATAATTCAGGGGGAGGCTCCAGAATAGCTGGCACCTCCAAAACTAACCTACCCGACAGGATAACCCTAACCAACCTACCCGCCAGGGTAATTAGGACTAGTTAAAGATGGTTCAAGTTTAACTTGAATCATGGTACTGGTGAAATTTTTTGATGATAGTACGTTGGGGAAGCTTGGGCATCGCATGTCTAGAAAGATATGACTTCAATCTGGTGCATTTGGCCAAGTGGAACCGACCGAAGCTACCTTTAAATGGATCCTAACTAGTTAGACCAAGGTTTAGTACTAAGCTCCGTGGATAGGACTATTCGGAAAATCTCGAAAGGTTGGTTACTTCTAATGATGTCCAGGTGACTCACCAAGCTTAGAAGTTTATCCGAAAAATACATATTTGTTGAGACCAAAGCTAAACCTGAATCTAACACAAGTTAAACCAAACTCTGTAATTAAATTTCGAATTCCAAATTAACTTAAAATTAATTAAAATTAAATTTCGAATTTCAAATTAAATTAAAATTAATTAAAATTAAATATTGAATTTCAAATTAAAATTAAATTTCGAATTTCAAATTAAATTAAAATTAATTAAAAATTAAATTTCGAATTAAAACTAAATTAATTTTTTTTAAAAAAATTTAAATTAACTTTAAAAATTATTTTAAAAATTAACTTTAAAAAATTATTTTAAAACATTTTAAAAATTATTTTAAAAAATCTTTTAAAAATCATTTTAAAAACTTTAAAAAAAAATTCTTTTAAAAATTATTTTAAAACATTTTAAAAATTATTTTAAAAACTCTTTTAAAAATCATTTTAAAAACTTTAAAAAATTCTTTTAAAAATTCTTTTAAAACCTGTTAAAAATTATTGTTATTTTAAAAATTATTTTAACATAAAAATTATTTTAACTTAAAAATTATTTCAAAAATTATTTTAAAAACTTAAAAAAAAAACATTTAAAAAATATTTTAAAAATCATTTTAAAACTATTTTAAAAATTATGTATCATTTTGAAAAATTCTTCTTATTTTTTCACTATAATAAAATTCTTTTAACTTAAAAAAAATAGTAATAATAATAAATTGTTTCTATAGACTAATTTCACTTTAAAAATTATTATTTCGACTTTAAACTCATTTTTAATCTTAAACATCATTTTAACCTTAAAATTTTTTTTTAATTTAACTTAACTGAAAATTAGATCTCAAATTAAAACTCATTAAAACTTAATTTAAACATTACTTTTCAACTTAATTTAACCTAACTGAAAATTAAAACTTAAATTAAAACTTAAAAATTTAACTTAAACTTAAAACTTAAACCTAAATTAAACACTGATATTAATCTTAATCTAAAATCAAAACTGAATTGAACGTATATTAATTGTCATTAAATAATTATAAAAATCATTTTAAAATCTTGTTAGAAATCCCTTAAAAATAATAATAATTATAATTCTTTTAAATTCATTTAAAACTTAGACACCTAACTTAAAAGCTTAAATTCCGTTAACGTTAACTTTAAACTTAATTATGTAATTAATAAGTAGAACTTAACTATTTAAGTTTAACTTTATTTGAGAACTAAGCTTGATTTGATTAGAACCTAGGTTTAACCTTAGTAAAAATATTAAAATTACTCTAACTCATTTTTTTATCAACCTTTAAAATATTAATTATTTTTATAAAGTTTGACTTAAATTGAACCTTCCTTAACCTTGTTTAATAACGAGTTTAACTTCAAATTACTACCAACTTTAAACTAAGTTAATCCAACTTAAAAGGAAGTAAATAAAAAGTTAAATTATAACTAACACCTTCATCAATTAATACAAAATTTAGATTATATTAAATTATTGAATCAAGCTAAATTTAATCAATAAATTATTAATATTGATTAATTATTGAATTAATAACAACGTATCTTACTTAACATTACACTAAAGGTTACCTCATTTCAACTGAATCTAACGTTAATTACGTTTAGTCAAATTTAAATGAACAATTTTATAAATATAATTATACAATCGCCTAAAACACTTAGGTACGAAAATATGTTACGGTTGTAAAATTTTATATTAAGGGGGAGTAATAAATAAGGAGTATTAATAAATTAAAGGAGTATCAAATTCAGGGGGAGGTTTTTAATTATCTCCTTAAGTGTTATTTTTTAATCTTCTCATTAAAATCTCTCTATAAAATTCTACCTCAATTTTTTTTTCTATCAAATCGAATTTTAAACTTAATTTTGAAAATCAAAGTTTAAAAATCAATTTTCAAAATCAACCTGTTTAAAATTGTGAAAAATTTCTTAAATCAACTCACAATTGTTTGTTTTAAATCACAAACTTTTTATCCTTTTTACTTAGTCCTTGAAAACTGAACTTTTCTAGTATTTTAAACCATGGTTTTGAAACTAGTACTTTTCTAGTATTCTAGAAAACTGAACTTTTCTAGTGTTTTTCAATCAGTTTTGAAAAATAATTTTTTCAAACTCAGTCTTGGAATTTTTGAAAACTTATTTGAAAAGCATTTCAAAATTGAAACTTGAAAATTTAAAATTTGATCTTGAAATTTAGAACTCCCCCAGATTATCTTAACATTTTTTTTTACTAAAGTCTATGCTTACTTAATCCATGCTTATTTTTGATGAATGCCAAAGGGGGAGGGTTAGGTGGTTAAGTTAGCTAAACCAGAATTGAAAATACAAACTAAATTAAAAACCCTTTAAATGCTTGTTTTTCTCTTGCATATGTTTTCACTAACTTAACCAGGTTGTCATTCCATCAAAAAGGGGGAGATTGTTGGTGCGGTTAGCACTAACGATTTAACCCAGGTTTTGATGAATGAAAAATCAGGTTAAGTTAGTCTGTTGTTGTCTAACACTCTGATCGAGTGTGCAGGAGAAGCCCAGACAGGTCGACGGGCTGACAGGATGTCTGGCACGAAGCCCAGCTAGGTCGACGGGCTGACCGGATAGCTGGCGAGAAGTCCAAGCGGGTCGACGGGCTGACCGGACGCTTGGCGAGAAGTCCAGCTAGGTCGACGGGCTGACCGGATAGTTGGCGAGAAGTCCAAGCGGGTCGACAGGCTGACCGGACGCTTGGCGAGAAGTCCAGCTAGGTCGATGGGCTGACTGGATAGCTGGTGAGAAGTCCAGACGGGTCGAAGGGCTGACCGGACGTCTGGCAGGTGAGTAAAGGTAAGTCACTGGAAGGGAGTGACTGTGAGGACACGTTCCCGGGAAGGGAACATTAGGCATCGATCCGGCTTAGATCCATTTCGGATATCTAAGTCGAGATCGTGACTAGATTCCGGTCTCAAAAAGACGGAATCTAAGTCATACTTTTTCATGTCAAACTCATGAACTGTGCTAATACTTTGTTTTGCAGGAAATTTATTATACTTGCCTCGGACTAACCTTGTCTTGCAGGAGAAGGACCTGTTCTGGAGAAAGGTGGTCCAGGCGCCCGGAGGGGATCCGGGCGCCCCCGGAGGTCCGGGCGCCCGGAAGGGATCCGGGCGCCCGGGAGGCAAGTTTTATCTCGATTGCGCATCGCCACGTGGAGCTCACTGGTTGGACCTACCACGTCTCACCAGGGCGCCTGGAAGGGATCCGGGGCGCCCTGAGCTTCATATAAAAGAAGGGGCAAGGGTAGAGCTTCGATATGAACTTAGAATCCAAGATCTGCTGCTCTGTGCTCTTGCGACGCCACGAAAAGCTCTCCGACTCAGTGCTGGTTCTATTTTAATTCTATTGTCGGTATTTTCTTTATCTGTCAATTCTTGTACTTAACTTTGTAATATTCGAATTGATAGTGATTTCCCAACGAAAGTACTCACGGAGTACGGGCCTTCGAGTAGGAGTCGTCACAAGCTCCGAACGAAGTAAAAAACACTGTGTCTACTTTACTTTTCTGCTGCACTTATACTCGATATTCTCGAATCGATATTCACTCCCCCTCTATCGAACGTTCACGGTCTTACAGAATGGTGTATCCGAAAGAAGGAATCGTACCCTATTAGATATGGTACGATCTATGATGAGTCACACAGATCTTCTGACATTCCTTTGGGTCTATGCTCTAGACACGGTAGCTTTTATACTCAACCGAGTTCCATTAAAGGCCGTGATAAAGACACCATATAGGATATGGACTGGGAGAGATGCCCAGGTGTCTTTTATGAGGATTTCGGGTTGTGAGGCTTACGTTAGACATCAAGTCTCAGACAAGTTAGGACCCAAATCCGACAAGTGCTACTTTATTGGATATCCCAAGAAAACTAAGGGATATTACTTCTACATTCCCAGTCAGCACAAGGTAGTTGTGGCAAAGACTGGGGTCTTTCTAGAAAGGGACTTTGTTTCTAGAAAGACTAGTGGGAGCACGTTTGATCTTGAAGAAGTTCAAGATGCGAACAATAGCACTGATGCCTCGATGGAAGTTGAACTGGAACCACAAAGTGTTGTGGATGATGTTGTTCCACAAGGAGTTGAGGAACAACAACCAGTTCAAGTAGACCTACCTCTTCGCAGGTCTGATAGGGTACGTCACCGAGAGATACTTATTTCTCTTGTCGACCATGATGACGTTATGCTCATAGAGGATGAGCCTACCACCCATCGGGAAGCTGTGATGAGACCAGATTCAGAAATGGCTAGAAGCCATGAGATCCGAAATGGATTCAAGTACACCAACCAAGTATGGACTTTGGTCGATCCACCAAGGGTAAAACCCATTGGGTGTAAGTGGGTCTTTAAGAGAAAGACCGATATAGATGGACTTATCTATAAGGGTCGCTTGGTAGCTAAAGGTTTCAAGCAGATTCATGGTATTGACTATGATGAAACCTTTTCTCCAGTAGCGATGTTTAAGTCCATTCGGATCATGCTTGCTATTGCAGCCTACCATGACTATGAGATATGGAAGATGGATGTCAAAACCGCGTTTCTGAATGGAAACCTACTCGAGGATGTGTACATGACACAACCTGAGGGTTTTGTAGATCCACAGCATACTAGCAGAGTATGTAAGCTGCATAGGTCCATTTATGGACTAAAGCAAGCTTCTCGGAGCTAGAATCTTCGATTCGATGATGCAATCAAACAGTTTGGTTTCATCAAGATCAAAGATGAGCCTTGTGTCTACAAGAAGGTTGTAGGGGATATAGTTGTCTTCCTCATATTGTATGTGGATGACATACTACTCATTGGGAAGGACATCCCTATGCTTCAGTCTGTCAAGACCTGGCTAGGGAGTTGCTTCTCAATGAAGGACTTAGGTGAGGCATCCCGCATTCTAGGGATACAGATCTATAGAGATAGAACTAAGAGATTGCTTGGCCTAAGTTAGAGTACATACATTGACAAGGTACTCCTACGATTTTCCATGCAGAACTCCAAGAAGGGATTTCTACCGATGTCACATAGCGTGAGTCTTTCGAAGACTCAAGGTCCCTCTTCTAGAGAGGAGAGAGACCGCATGGATCAGATCCCTTATACCTCATCCATAGGATCGATCATGTACGCCATGCTATGTACTCGACCTGATGTCTCGTATGCTTTGAGCATGACGAGCAGATACCAGTCAGATCCAGGTGAAAGTCACTGGATAGTGGTCAAGAATATTCTTAAGTACTTAAGAAGGACTAAAGAATATTTCTTGATATATGGAGGCGATGATGAGCTAGTTATAAAGGGTTACAGTGATGCTAACTTCCAGACCGACCAGGATGACTATAGATCGCAGTTGGGGTTCGTATTTTGCATTAATGGTGGTGCTGTCAGCTGGAAGAGTTCGAAGCAGGATACAGTAGCTAATTCTACAACAGAAGCCGAGTACATTGCTGCATCAGAGGCAGCAAAGGAGGCAGTTTGGATCTGCAAGTTCATCACTGAACTTGGGGTGGTTCCTAGCATTGCTGACTCTATTGAGCTCTATTGTGACAACAATGGAGCTATAACACAGGTGAAGGAACCTCGCTCACACCAGCGGACCAAACACATACTACGGCGCTTCCATCTCATTCGAGAGATCATCGAGAGAGGAGATGTGAAGATTTGCATAGTACCTACAGAGGCTAACATCGCAGATCCCTTGACCAAAGCTTTGGCACAGAGGAAGCATGATGGTCACACTAGGTCATTGAGGCTTAGAGCCTACACTGATTGGCACTAGTGCTAGTGGGAGATTGTTAGCTAGAGCCCTAGAGCCAATCATTTGATTATGGTATTTTTGGACTTGTTGTATCATATTCTATATAAATAAAGGCATTTAGTTTTTGGTTATTATACTTACTTATATTGGTGCCAAATAAACTAAGTATAATAACGTCCTTGAGTAGACGGTTCTCACCTATATCAATCGGTTAGTTGAACTGATAGTGAGATCATATAGGGAACACTACTCTTAATCATTCCTAGTCGAGTATTAACATTCAGGGACAATGTTAATGCAATAAGACTAGCATGTAGGTCAACTCGATGAATTGATCTCACAAGTCATGGATATAGAGATATCAAGTTGACACATGGGTATGCATTGGAGAATGTATACTGAATGACCCGCCATGAGAAAGTATCATGGATCGTTATATGAGTGTCATATACTTTCTCATGTGGCTATTAGTATGACTACTAGTCCTTAGACTTGAAGTCACCATGGATCCCTATATAAGGAGTTATGTACTTTGGTTTCGTCAAACGTCACCCGTAACTGGGTGAACTATAAAGGCGATTACTGGGTATGTAACGAATTATGCAGAGGGATGTGAGTGGTGTAGATGGGATCTATCCCTCCTATATGACGGGTGCGACATCGATATTCTTGATAGAGTGAGACCACGAAGTGCATGGCCATGCCCAAATGAGTCAATATAGGATATTGAGCTCATTTGATTGAGTGAGTCTACTTGGAGTTCAAGATTTAGATTGATTAGAGGATGACACGGTCTATGCCTCACATTGATCAATCTAGATGTATAGGATAGAAGGACACTTGTCATATTTTGTGAGGAGTCATAATTAGTAGTCACAAAGGTGATGTTGGATCTCAACATTCTTGTAACATTGGGTAGTAATGATGTGTTGCTAGATACCGCTCATTACTTATGCTCCTAAATGGGTTTAGGGGCATTGCCAACGTTACAAGAACCTATAGGGTCACACACTAAGGAAAATTAGATGGAGATTAGGTTCATATGATGAACCAAGAGGATTAGATTCATTTGATGAATCAAAGTGGATTAAGAGTAATCCAAATTGGGCTAATTGAGTTGGACTCAAGTTGATTCATGTATTCAATGAGTCTAATTTAGATTATGACTCATTAAATCAACTTAATTTAATGAATTAGATTCATTATATTTAGTTGGCTTGAATCAAATGGTTAGATTAGATCAACCATGGAAGAGATTTGGTCAAGTTTGACTTGACTTGAGAGGAAGAGGAAGAATCGAGTTTGACTTGACTAATTGCCACATCATTAGTGAGATGGCAAGATGTGGACCAATGATGATGCTCCACATCATCAAAGTGTGCCACCTCATGGGAATTACAATGTCATTCTCTTTAATGGCTACATTAATTGTGAATGGGGGTTACACTTCATGAGTGGCCGGCCACTTTAGTATTGGAATGAAAATTGATTTTCATTCAAGTGCTCATTCACTTCTTCTTCCTCCTTTAGTTCTTTCTCTTCTCCCTCTCTTCCTCTCTTGGCCGAACAAGACAAGGTGCTAGCACAGCTTTGTTTAGTCTTCTCCATCAAGGATTGTTCGTGTGGATACTTCTAGAGGACCGTACGCTTGACGGTCTAGAGATCCGGCACCTTGGACGAGCGGGATTTGCGAGGGCACGCTTCAAAGGTATAAAATGTTTTTCCTTTGTAGATCTACTGTAGATCATAGTTTGAAACTCGTACTCATATTTTTGAAATCTATCCTTCGCACGAGATCCAGTGGCATGGGTAATTTGGGGTTTCCGCGATGCGAAAAGCGGTTTTCGCGGCCCGAAAAATCCAACAGATGTGGATCTTGTCCCACATGAATTATAGAATTCAGTGGGAGCATCATTTAGTTAAAGGCCTAATTAAATGATTTAAAAGAATATGATATTTATTTTCTGTATTTTTCTGTTGTAGATAACCATGACGTCGAATACGAACACCTTCTCTCTGCGTTCTGTCCTTGAAAAGGACAAGCTCAACGGAGCAAATTTCCTGGAATGGTACAGGAACTTGAGAATAGTTCTCACCCAGGAACGTAAACTGTATGTTCTGGAGCAGCCCATTCCGGAGGCTCCTCCTGCCAATGCCCCGCGAGCTGACAAAGATGCTTATATGAAGTATCAAGATGACGCATTACATGTGTCCTGTCTAATGCTCGCGACCATTAACTCTGAGCTTCAGAAGCAACACGAGTTGATGGGCACTTACGATATGGTTGAACATCTTCATCAACTGTATCAAGGATAAGCGCGGCATGAGAGATTTGAGATCTCAAGGGCACTATTTCAGTGCAAGATGTCAGATGGGGCTCCCGTAGGCTCATATGTACTCAAAATGATTGGGTACATAGAAAACCTACAAAGGTTGGGATTCCCGCTTGGCTAAGAGCTGTCCATTGACCTGATCTTGCAGTCCTTACCGGATAGCTATAGTCAGTTCGTTCTAAACTACAATATGAATGAAATTGACAAGTCACTGCCCGAGCTGCTTAGCATGTTGAGAACTACTGAGCTGAACCTTAAGAAGGCTAAGCCCCACTCTATTCTGATGGTTCAGAAACACAAGGGCAAGGGCAAGCCCAAAGGCAAGGGAAAGTCCCAAGCCAAGGGCAAAGGCAAGACACTGAAGCCTAAAGGAGGGGTCGCCAAGGATGGTACCTACTTCCACTGCGGTCAGACCGGGCACTGGAAGAGGAACTGCAAGGTGAACCTGGAAGATCTTAAGAAGAAGCGAAGTGAGACTTCCACTTCAGGTATATATGTTATAGAAGTCAATCTATCAATTTCTTCATCATGGGTATTAGATACCGGATGCGCATCTCACATTTGTACTAATGTGCAGGCGTTGAGAAATAGCAGGGCATTGGCGAAGGGCGAGGTGGACCTATGCGTAGGCAATGGAGCACGGGTTACTGCTGTTGCTGTAGGGACTTATTTTCTATCTCTGCCCTCTGGGCTTGTATTAGAGTTGGATGATTATTGTTATGTGCCTGCATTAACTAAGAACATAATTTCAGTTTCTTGTTTGGACAAGAAAGGTTTCTCTTTTATAATTAAGGATAAATGTTGTTCTGTTTATTTAAAAGATATGTTCTATTGTAGTGCACCTCTGATGAATGGACTCTACATTCTAGACCTTGAAAGCCCTATCTATAACATAAATACCAAGATGTTCAAGTCAAATGACTTGAATCAAACCTATCTCTGGCACTGTCGCTTAGGTCATATAAATGACAAGTGTTTATCCCAGCTCCATAAGGATGGTTTGCTGGACTCATTTGATTTTGAATCTTATGAGACGTGTGAGTCATGCCTACTAGGCAAGATGACCAAGACTCCCTTTAGTGGGCACAGCGAAAGAGCGACTGATTTGTTAGGACTCATACATAGTGATGTATGTGGCCCTTTCAATGTCGCTGCTAGAGGCGGTTATAGGTACTTCATTACATTTACTGATGACTTCAGTAGATATGGTTATGTGTACTTGATGACACATAAGTCAGAATCCTTTGAAAAGTTCAAGGAATTCATGAATGAAGTACAAAACCAGCTTGGCAAGAGTATTAAGATACTTCGATCAGATCGAGGTGGAGAATACCTTAGCCATGAGTTTCATGACTACCTAGCTGAGTGTGGGATTCTATCCCAACTCACTCCTCCTAGAACACCACAGTGGAATGGTGTATCCGAAAGGAGGAATCGTACCCTATTAGATATGGTACGATCTATGATGAGTCACACAGATCTTCCGACATACCTTTGGGGCTATTCTCTAAACACGGCAGCTTTTATACTCAACCGAGTTCCATCCAAGGCCGTGATAAAGACACCATATAGGATATGGACTGGGAGAGATCCCCAGGTGTCTTTCATGAGGATTTGGGGTTGTGAGGCTTACGTTCGACGTCAAGTCTCAGACAAGTTAGGACCCAAATCCGACAAGTGCTACTTTATTGGATATCCCAAGGAAACTAAGGGATATTACTTCTACATTCCCAGTCAGTACAAGGTAGTTGTGGCAAACACTGGGGTCTTTCTAGAAAGGGACTTTGTTTCTAGAAAGACTAGTGGGAGCACGTTCGATCTTGAAGAAGTTCAAGATGTGAACAATAGCACTGAAGCCTCGATGGAAGTTGAACTGGAACCACAAAGTGTTGTGGATGATGTTGTTCCACAAGAAGTTGAGGAACAACAACCAGTTCAAGTAGACATACCTCTTCGCAGATCTGATAGGGTACGTCGTCAGCCTGAGAGATACTCATTTCTCTTGTCTGACCATGATGACGTTATGCTTATAGATGATGAGCCTACCACCTATCAGGAAGCTGTGATGAGACCAGATTTCGAGAAATGGCTAGAGGCCGTGAGATCTGAGATGGAATCCATGTACACCAACCAACTATGGACTTTGGTTGATCCACCTGAAGGGGTAAAACCCATTGGGTGTAAGTGAGTCTTTAAGAGAAAGACTGACATGGATGGACTTATCTATAAGGGTCGCTTGGTAGCTAAAGATTTCAAGCAGATTCATGGTATTGATTATGATGAAACCTTTTCTCCAATAGCGATGTTTAAGTCCATTCAGATCATGCTTGCTATTGCAGCTTACCATGACTATGAGATATGGTAGATGGATGTCAAAACCGTATTTCTGAATGGAAACCTACTCGAGGATGTGTACATGACACAACCTAAGGGTTTTGTAGATCCACAACATACTAGCAGAGTATGCATGCTGCATAGGTCCATTTATGGACTAAAGCAAGCTTCTCGGAGCTGGAATCTTCGATTCGATGATGCAATCAAACAGTTTGGTTTTATTAAGAATGAAGATGAGCCTTGTGTCTACAAGAAGGTTGTAGGGGATATAGTTGTCTTCCTCATATTGTATGTGGATTACATACTACTCATTGGGAAGGACATGTTGGGTTTTTCGGGCCGCGAAAACCACGTTTTCGCGTCGCCGAAACCCCGAAAGCTCCAAAGCCAACGGATCCGTGCAAAGAAAAATTTTGAAAAATATGAATACGAGTTTCTACCGAGATCTACTCTTAGATCTACATGGAAAAAGGGTTATACCTTTGAAGCGAAGCCCTTCGCGTATCCCGCTCGTCCTCGGTTCACCGGATCTCGAAAGTGTCAAAGTAGACACTTCTCTATGTGTATCCACACAAGCAAGAGATGGATAAAAACCTCTAAGGATGTGCTAGCAACCTTAGAGATCAGTAGTGGAGGAGGAGAGGGAGAGAAGAGAACCAAGGAAGAAGAAGATGGAGTTACACATGAAAAATGAAACTCCTTTTCATGAATAAAAGTGGCTGGCCACATTTTTGGCTTGTAACTCCTATGGAATATCAAGAGTCACCACTCTTGGTAACTCCCATGAGGTGGCATTTGGTCAAGTCAAACGTGACCAAATGAAGAAGCCTTGATGATGTGGCATTGGTCAAGTCAAAGTCAAGTCAAAACTTGACTCTTCATCCTCCTACTTATGTCAAGTCAAACTTGACCACTTCTCTCCCTTGGTTGATCTAATCTAACCATTGGTTCAAGTCAATTTTAATTTAATGAATCTCTATTCATTGAATTAAATTAATTAAATGAGTCTAAGTCCAAATTAGACTCACTTAACACATGAACCAAATTGAGTCCAACTCAATTAGCCTACCTTGGATTACTCTTAATCCAATTTGGTTCATCAAATGAACCTAATCCTTTAGGTTCATCAAATGAACCTAATCTCCATCTAATTGCCCTTTGTGTGTGACCCTATAGGTTCTTGTAACGTTGGCAATGCTCCTAAACCCATTTAGAAGCATAAGTAATGAGCGGTATCTAGCAACACATCATTACTACCCAAGTTACAAGAATGTTGAGATCCAACATCACCTGTGACTACTAATTGTGACTCCTCACAATATATGACAAGTGTCCTTCTATCCTAGACATCTAGATAGATCAATGTGAGGCATAGACCGTGTCATCCTCTAATCAATCTAAATCTTCAACTCCAAGTAGACTCACTAAATCAAATGAGCTCAATATCTCATATTGACTCATTTGGGCATGGCCATGCACTTCGTGGTCTCACTCTATCAAGAATATCGATGTCTCTCCCGGCATATAGGAGGGATAGATCCCATCTACATCACTCACATCCCTTTGCATAATTCGTTACATACCCAGTAATCGCCTTTATAGTCCACCCAATTACGGGTGACGTTTGACAAAACTAAAGTACATAACTCCTTATGTAGGGATCCATGGTGACTTCAGGTCTAAGGACTAATAGTCATACTAATAGCCACATGAGAAAGTATATGACACTCATATAACCATCCATGATACTTTCTCATGGCGGGTTATTCAGTATACATTCTCCAATGTATACCCATGTGTCAACTTGATATCTCTATATCCATGACTTGTGAGATCAAGTCATCGAGTTGACCTACATGCTAGTCTTATTGCATTAACATTGTCCCTGAATGTTAATACTCGACTAGGAATGATTAAGAGTAGTGTTCCCTATATCATCTCACTATCGGTTCAACTAACCGATTGATATAGGTGAGAACCTTCTACTCAAGGACGTTATTATACTTAGTTTATTTTGCACCAATACAAGTAAGTATAATAACCAAAAACCAAATGTCTTTATTTATATAGAATATGATACAACAAGTCCAAAATACAATCATCAAATGATTGGCTCTAGGGCTCTAGCTAACAGGACATCCCTTTGCTTCAGTCTGTCAAGACGTGGCTAGGGAGTTGCTTCTCAATGAAGGACTTAGGTGAGGCATCCCGCATTATAGGGATACAGATCTATAGAGATAGATCTAAGAGATTGCTTGGCCTAAGTCAGAGTACATATATTGACAAGGTACTCCGGTTTGTCATGCAGAACTCAAAGAAGGGATTTCAACCGATGTCACATGGCGTGAGTCTTTCGAAGACTCAAGGTCCCTCTTCTAGAGAGGAGAGAGACTGCATGGATCAGATCCCTTATGCCTCAGCCATAGGATCTATCATGTACGCCATGCTATGTACTCGACCTGATGTCTCGTATGCTTTGAGCATGACGAGCAGGTACCAGTCAGATCCAAGTGAAAGTCACTGGATAGCGGTCAAGAATATTCTTAAGTACTTAAGAAGGACTAAAGAATATTTCTTGATATATGGAGGCAATGATGAGCTAGCTGTAAAGGGTTACAGTGATGCCAGCTTCCAGACCGATCAGGATGATTATCGATCGCAGTCGGGTTATTTAGCATAAATGGTGGTCTTGAGTGGAAGAGTTCAAGCAGACACGAGTTGATTCTACGACGAGGCCGAGTACATTGCTGCATCGGAGGCAAATGATTTGGATCCAAGTTCATCATCGAACTTGGGGTGGTTCCCAGTATCGCTGACCCTATTGAGCTTTATTGTGACAACAATGGAGCTATAGCACAGGCGAAGGAACCTCGCTCACACCAGCGGACCAAACACATACTACGGCGCTTCCATCTCATTCGAGAGATTATCGAGAGAGAAGATGTGAAGATTTGCAGAGTACCTATAGAGGCTAACATCGCAGATCCCTTGACCAAGGCTTTGGCACAGAGGAAGCATGATGGTCACACTAGGTCATTGGGGCTTAGAGCCTACACTGATTGACACTAGTGCTAGTGGGAGATTGTTAGTTAGAGCCCTAGAGCCAATCATTTGATGATTGTATTATGGACTTATTGTATCATATTCTTATATAAATAAAGGCATTTGGTTTTTGGTTATTATACTTACTTATATTGGTGCGAAATAAACTAAGTATAATAACGTCCTTGAGTAGAAGGTTCTCACCTATATCAATCGGTTAGTTGAACCGATAGTGAGATGATATAGGGAACACTACTCTTAATCATTCCTAGTCGAGTATTAACATTCAGGGACAATGTTAATGCAATAAGACTAGCATGTAGGTCAACTCGATGACTTGATCTCACAAGTCATGGATATAGAGATATCAAGTTGACACATGGTTATGCATTGGAGAATGTATATTGAATGACCCGCCATGAGAAAGTATCATGGATCGTTATATGAGTGTCATATACTTTCTCATGTGGCTATTAGTATGACTACTAGTCCTTGGACCTGAAGTCACCATGGATCCCTACATAAGGAGTTATGTACTTTAGTTTCGTCAAACGTCACCCGTAACTGGGTGGACTATAAAGGCGATTACTGGGTATGTAATGAATTATGCAGAGGGATGTGAGTGATGTAGATGGGATCTATCCTTCCTATATGATGGGAGCGACATCAATATTCTTGATAGAGTGAGACCACGATGTGCATGTCCATGCCCAATGAGTCAATATAAGATATTGAGCTCATTTGATTTAGTGAGTCTACTTTGAGTTCAAGATTTAGTTTGGTCAGAGGATGACATGGTCTATGCCTCACATTGATCAATTTAGATGTCTAGGATATAAGGACACTTGTCATATATTGTGAGGAGTCACAATTAGTAGTCACAAGGTGATGTTGGATCTCAACATTCTTGTAACTTGGGTAGTAATGATGTGTTGCTAGATATCGCTCATTACTTATGCTCCTAAATGGGTTTAGGGGCATTGCCAACGTTACAAGAACCTATAGGGTCACACACTAAGGATAATTAGATGGAGATTAGGTTCATATGATGAACCAAGAGGATTGGATTCATTTGATGAATCAAATTGGATTAAGAGTAATCCTAATTGGGCTAATTGAGTTAGACTCAAGTTGATTCATGTGTTCAATGAGTCTAATTTAGATTATGACTCATTGAATCAATTTAATTAAATGAATTAGATTCATTATATTAAATTTGCTTGAATTAAATGGTTGGATTAGATCAACCATGAGAGAGATCAAGTCAAGTTTGACTTGACTTGAGAGGAAGTGGAAGAGTCAAGTTTGACTTGATTTTATGCCACATCATTTGTGACTTGGCATTAAGTGGCAAATGATGATGTGCCACATCATCATGGTTAGCACATGTGTGTGCCACCTCATGGAGGTTACAAATCTATTCTCTTTAATGGCCACATTTAATGAGAATGGAAGTTACACTTGTGCTTGTGTCCGGCCACTTTTGTGGTGAATGTGAATTCATTTTTGATTCAAGGAAATTTACATCTTCTTCTTCCTCAAGCTCTCCCTCTCCTCCTCTCTTGGGCGAACAACCTAGGTGCTAGCACACCTTTGCTTGGTCTTCTCCACCTAGTGAGTTCGTGTGGATACTTCTAGAGAGTTGTCTACTTTGACAACTTGAGATCCGGCATCTCCTTGGACGAGCGGGATACGAAAAAGGGCACGCATCGAAGGTATAAAAGGTTTCCTCTTTGTAAATCTAGTGTAGATCTAGATTAGAAACTCGTACTCGTATTTTTTTTTATTTCTTCTTCGCACGGATTTATGTGGCAGGGGTTTCGGGGTTTCCGCGACACGAAAAAGTGATTTTCGCGGCCCGAAAAACCCAACACAAGAGAGTTCCGACACTCAAAAATCCCATAGTCATGGGTCAACTTGGAAAGGGAGCTCTAAGAGGAAGCAGTGGAGTAATAAGAAAGGAGGATCCGTAAACAAGCAAACTAAGTATGCCACATGTTCCATCTGCGGAAGGATGCACTTTGGAATCTCTCACAAGGGCACGAGTGGCTGTTATACATGTGGTCAAGAGGGGCATATGGCCAAGAATTGCTCGACCAAGATCAATCTTCCTCCTGCACAACCTGTGCAATATAAAAGCAAGCTGGTACAGCTACACCAAATGCAGGCCGCGTTGGAGGGTCCTCACATTAGTCAAGGTAGATTGGAAGCTCCACCAAGTTCTACAAATGCTCGAGTTTTCTCCCTTACCAGAGAGGAGGTAGCAAACACCTCCACCGTTGTCATAGGTCAGATATGCATTTTTAATCAATATGCAACTGTGCTATTTGATACTGGGGCAACCTATTCGTTTGTCACCATAGTATTTGCTGAAAGAATAGGTATACCCCTGGAAGTCCTAATGGGACAATTCTTGACGACACTACCCTCGGGGGAGATAATGACATCTATACATTGGCTGCGAGCTGTGCCAGTCAAAATTTCAGACAGAGAACTGTACAGTGATCTGATCTTGCTAAACATGTCTGATTACGATGTTATTTTTGGGATGGACTTCCTGAGCAAGTATGGTGCTTCCATCGAGTGCCATAAGCGAAGGGTTCTATTCCAACCTGAGGCAGAGTCTAAGTTTGAGTTCATCGGAGATTCGAAGAAGAAAACCCAGAAATTTTTATCAGCCATGAAGGCTCAGAAAATGTTAGCCGATGGATGTACCGGATTTCTAGCTCATGTGGTTAATACCCAGCAAGAAAGAGATCACGAGCTAGAGGAAGTTAGAGTTGTATGTGACTACCCAGAAGTGTTTCCGGAAGAGTTGCCAGGGTTAGCTCCAGATAGGGAAATTTAATTTGAGATTGAACTCATTCCTGGTACCCATCCAATCTCAAAGGCACCCTACTGAATGGCTCCGGCAGAATTGAAAGAACTTCAGGGACAATTACAGGAGCTACTGGACAAGGGCTTCATTCGCCCTAGTCACTCACCATGGGGAGCTCCGTTGTTGTTCGTAAAGAAGAAGGACGGGTCCATGCGAATGTGCGTGGACTACCGAGCGCTGAATAAGGTGACAATCAAGAATCGATATCCCTTGCCGAGAATTGATGACCTATTTGATCAGTTAAAGGGGGTTACAATCTTTTCCAAGATAGACTTGCGGTCTGGATATCATCAAGTGAAAGTGAAGGCTGATGATGTACCGAAGACAACATTTTGAATGAGGTACGGGCACTATGAGTTCGTAGTTATGCCTTTTGGAGTGACGAACGCTCCTGCTATATTCATGGACCTAATGAACAGAGTGTTCAAAGAGTATTTGGATAAGTTTGTGATCGTCTTCATAGACGATATTCTTATATACTCCAGAACTCTAAAAGAACATGCTGAACACCTGAAGACAGTATTATAGATTCTCCAACAGAGATAGTTGTACGCAAAGTTCTCTAAGTGTGAGTTCTGGCTTGATCAAGTGTCCTTTTTGGGTCACATTATTTCTAAAGATGGGGTTATGGTAGATCCGACAAAAATAGAAGATGTGAGTAACTGTAATAGACCCAAAAATGTTAGTGAAATCAGAAGTTTCCTCGGGTTAGCAGGCTACTATAGGAAATTTGTAGAGAACTTCTCGAGGATCGCCTCTCCACTCACAGTGCTTACCCAAAAGAATAAAAAATTTGAGTGGACAGAGGATTATGAGAAGAGTTTCCTTGAACTAAAAAGGAGACTGACCAGTGCTCCAATCCTGACTCTTCCAGAAAATGGCGAGGGCTTTGATATATACAGCGATGCTTCTAAACTAGGACTCGGAGCTGTACTGATGTAGACGGCAAAGTTATTGCCTATGCCTTGAGACAACTCAAAGATTATGGGAAGAACTATCCCACTCATGACCTTGAGTTAGCAGCAGTAGTCTTCACTTTCAAAGTCTGGAGGCATTACTTATACGGAGCTCAGTGCAAGATTTACACAGATCACTAGAGTCTGAAGTATTTCTTCACTCAGAAAGACCTTAACATGAGACAACGGAGATGGCTTGAACTGGTCAAGGACTATGACTGTGAAATCCTCTACCATCTAGGGTAAGCGAACAAAGTGGCAGATGCACTAAATAGGAAATCTTGTGCTGCCTTGTTGTTTATATCTGCTATGGCCTATCTCCTACAAAAAGAAATAGTAAACTTTGGGCTTGAAATTATTACCGGCCAACTCTCTACTTTGACACTAGTGTCAACCTTGCTTGACGATGTACAGAAAGGGCAGGAGGAAGATCCTATTATTCAGAAGATCAAGCAGGGAATACAGGAAGAAGAAAATGGAGAGTTTCGAGTATCAGATAATGGGATACTATATTATGGTAATCGTCTCTATGTCCCTAATCAAGAAGAACTATGAAAGAAAATTTTAGATGAAGTCCATAGAACACCCTATGCAATGCATCCTAGTTCCACCAAGATGTACCAAGATTTAAAGGAACATTTCTGGTGGTATGGAATGAAGAGAGATGTTGCTAGATACATCAGTACCTGTTTGACATGTCAATGGGTTAAAGCAGAACATCAGAGACCAGGCGGAGTTCTGCAGCCTATCCAGATCCCAGAGTGGAAGTGGGAGGATATAGTTATGGATTTCATAGTAGGATTACCCAGAACTACGAACGGTTATGATGCTATCTGGGTAATAGTAGATAGATTGACCAAGTTTGCTCATTTCCTAGCAATTAGAATATCCTACTCTTTTGAGCAGTTAGCATAAATATATGTTAAAGAGGTCATCAGATTACATGGAGTGCCCAAAACCATAATTTTTGATAGAGATGGTCATTTTACTTCACACTTCTGGGAGTGTGTTCAGAGAGCTCTTGGCACTAGGTTACGATTCAGCACTACATTTCATCCTCAAACTGACGGGCAAACAGAACAGGTGAACCAAGTTTTGGAGGATATGCTACGGACTTGTTCCTTAGATTTCAAGGGCAGCTGGTGTCGATACCTATGCTTAGCAGAGTTTGCATACAATAATAGCTATCAAGCTACTATCGGAATGACGCCCTATGAGGCTCTGTACGGGAGGAGATGTAGATCTCCTATTTGTTGGTATGAAGGTGGTGAAAAGAAAGAAATGGGACTCCAGACATATCTCATTGAAGACACCACCCAAGCTATTCAGAACATTTGCCAGAGAATAGAAACTGCTCAGAGCCAGTAGAAAAGCTATGCGAATGTCCGCCGTAGACCGCTAGAATTTGAGGTTGGGGACTCGGTGTTCATTAAAGTAGCTCCTATGAAAGGAGTGATGTGATTTGGGAAGAAAGGAAAGTTGAATCCATGATATGTGGGGCCATACTTGATCACCAAAAGAGTTGGCAGGGTAGCTTATGAGCTAGAACTACCTCAAGAAATGTCAGCTATCCATAATGTATTTCATGTTTCAATGCTGAAGAAGCATGTTCCCGATGCAAATCATGTGATTGAGCCACAGACAGTACAAGTTCAAGAGGATCTCATGTATGAAAGTTGACCTATTCAGATAATAGATCGAGAAGTTAAAAAGCTGAGGAACAAAGCGATATCGTTAGTAAAAGTACTGTGGCAAAGTCAACAAAATGAAGAGGCAACCTGGGAGCGTGAGGACGAGATGAGACAGAAGTATCCACAATTGTTCTAGTTCGAGGACGAACTTTTTATAAGGTATGAGGGATTGTAACACCCGTAAATTTTCTTTGATCAAAAAGGCAAAAAGAACTAGAAGAAGAGAAAAAGAAATAAAAAAAATAATAGATTTAAAAATGGCCTTGGGTAGGATTGAACCCAAGAGCTCTTATATATGATTGGTTAGAGTTTCCATTAGGGTGGTGGTAAAGCATCACACTAGAAATAGGAAACAATTCCTTATAAGCAGATTTTGGGAGAAGAGATGCTTCAACTTTCACTTAGTATAAAAGGTGAGGGATGAGATCAAAACCTAAATCTCTTCATTTTCCCTTCTCCCATACCTAGCCGAAACTCCTTCCATCTTCTTCTCTTGTAGTTTTGGCCAAGAACTCTAGGGTTCCAAGGTTCTAGGTTCTTCAAGAAGAGAATCTAGAGGGGAGTTTTCATCAGGATTTGTACGTACAAGGTGGGTGGTTTGGAGATCAAGGCATACAAAAGAGAGTGTTGCTTTTCTTACACCCTATAAGAGTAAGATATAGCGAAAAGATGTAAGTACTCCTCACCTGCAGTATAAGTTGTTTCGATTATACATGAAGGAACCTATTTGTGGTAGGTTTGTATGGTTGTATGCATGATTAAGAAATTTCATGTAAAGTGCATGTTTGTTGTTCTCTTTCCAAGCAGTTTTACAATAAAAACTTTAATGTAGAACAAAACTACGCATGTTCTCTTTAATGCGTAGTTTTGTGAGTAGATGGTACTTACTAAGCCTTTACTTATAGTTTGCATTTCCTTATACTGCAGATAAAGGTAAGGGAAAGTTCGAGTAGGAAGGAGCAGCAGGAGCAATGTTTGATGGTATGGGTGACGGAACAATGGGAATCGATACTGGAATTTGCTAGTATCTGACCATGTTAGATTTTGGTGCTGATGGACATATGTTCTTATCTCCGCTTAGTGTAAAAGTACTATTAAGAATGGAGTACAATGAATTTGCAGTTTGGTAGTAGTTGAAGTGTCAAATATTCTCCCTAAGGTTGTGGGATAAAATGATAAATCAAGAAGGAGTACAAAGGGGGGAGATCCACTCCTTTTTAGGTGCAGGGCGTGACCCCCACATGGCTATGACACGGCCGTGTGGAGTCACACGGTCCCAACCCTCTCCCTCTAGACCAGGGTTGCACGACCATGTGCCACACACGACCATGCAAGATTTAGTCTCTAAAAAAAGTTGCACGGCTGTGTGCCACACACGACCATGCAAGGTTTAGTCTCTGGAAAAGTTGCACAGTCGTGTGCCACACACGGCCATGCAAGGTTTAGTCTCTGGAAAAGTTGCACGACCGTGTGCCACACATGGCCATGCAAGGCTTAGTCTCTGGAAAGGTTGCACGGCCGTGTGCCACACACGACCATGCACCTCTCCTCCTCAGGCAAAATGACACGGTCGTGTGGATTCACACGGCCGTGCACCCCTTTGATTCAACCAAGGTGACACAGCCGTGTGAGCCACACGACCATGCCCCTCTTCGTTACGACCAAGGTGACACGACCGTGTGGAAGCCACACGACCGTGGCCTGCTCCAGTAGGGAGGGCCTTACACGGCCGTGTAGGACACATGGCCGTGCCCAAACTAGGGCTTAGTAAGGCTACACGGCCGATCATCACCACATGGCCCAGATTCTCAAGCAGTTCTAAACTTCATCTTAGATCTATTTCACTCCCAAAACATGACTTAACAGTCGAAACAAATTCAGAGTAGATCTCTGAACCCAGTGTACATACAATAATGTCCTTAGTAGTATGAAAGGAGTAACGTCCATGGCTTGAGTCAGGGTTAAGAAGTGCGGTCATTACAATGTTACTTAAGATAGAGAAAAGAGGTATACTAAACATACTAGCATCATTTACAACATCATGAATCAAGATAAAAAAAATGTGCTAACCATTTTACTTAAAGACAAGAAAGCATAAAACTGAAGATTGATGTTCTCAATATGTATGCCACAATTTTCAAAAGAAAATCAAATGAAAGTCAAAAAAAAACTCAAGAAACTAAACAAACAAAACAAAATGCATCATGAAATAGAAAAACTGAAAAATGCAAAGAAAAATCAGGTTATTGCAAACAACCCCCCAGACTTAAACTTTTCATCGCCCCAATGAAATCAATATGGTGGTGGAGGAGGAGGTGGGGGTCTACGTGGACGGCCAATAAGAAAACTAGGGAAACCCGGAGTCTCACTTAGGAACTAATGATATTCATAGAGGGTATCTACTGGTTGACTAGTAACACTCATGCCCTACATGAATTCTCTCATCCTAGCTTGATAAATATCATAGTCCTGAACAAACTCGACCACTTGACCTTGAAAATTCCTCGTAAACTGAAAATGATCTTGCACCTCTCTAAACTGATCATTTGATAAGGTAA
The DNA here is from genome assembly GCF_018446385.1 of Zingiber officinale. Lineage (NCBI taxonomy): Eukaryota > Viridiplantae > Streptophyta > Magnoliopsida > Zingiberales > Zingiberaceae > Zingiber > Zingiber officinale. The sequence goes on along the minus strand of NC_056007.1, from coordinate 46,480,269 downwards.
AGCGACCCTCCAACATTACTCGTTAGGCCTCCTGCTTCTCTTGAAGCGAGTCTAGAGATGGACAAAAATCGAAAAAATCAAATCTGGAATGACCTGTACTATAGGCGAAAGAATGCCTAGCAGGTTTCGAATGTCCGAAGGGCTGCGGGTGTCCAGACGATGAGGGCTCAAGGTGGGGCTCAGTGTCCTCAAACAAAGAAGGAACATTCTTAGGATCTACATCAGTGATTACCCAATTAGCAGGGTTACGAACAGAAGTCCTCTCGGGATAAGGAAGGGGTAGTGGAAAACCATCCCTCCTAGGAAAAGCAAAGCCATTCTCATCCCGGCAGATCATTTTCATAGCAAGACATGCATCAATATCAATCATATTATTGTTATGAATGATATCTAGTTCATCTATATCACAACCCAAACTTATAGCTACTTGAGTAATCAAACCACCAAAAACAATCAATCCTGAGGATGCCTTCCCGACTCTCACCAAGGTTTGCAAAAAATGGAAATCGGAATCAAAATCAACCTTATGTAACATAGCCCACAAAGCATAAAACTCCACTTTTCTAACAACTCCATCGCTTTTCCCTCTACCAAAAATAGTTTTACTCATAACTTGATGTAAGTACCTAAAAATCGGATTTTGTATAAGGGAAGCTTTAGCTCTAGAGGGCTCATAAGATTGATCCAAACCAGTAATCGAATTCCAAAAATGATTCCAATTGAATCTTGAGTCAAACCTTCGAGAGCTATCGGTGGACAATCCAAAACAATTATTGAAGTCACTAAATATCCACTGAAATTCTTGATTTATTAATCTAAAAGTTATTTTTCCAATGTAATCATCTTCATTAGCAAAGTGAACATCTAGTGAACTCAAAAACTCCAGTATGACACGAGGATATGTAGGTAGATGTGTGTATAAGATATCATTCCAATCAAGAGACCCAATCATCCAATCTATATCATCTCTAATTCCTAGAATATTCAAAATAGTTGGGTCCATATAACGTGTACACACAGTCTTTCTATTGACAAGAATATCAAATCTAGATTTATGATCTTCATTTCTAAAAATAATATTGTATTCATTGTCGTTACTTTCATCGCGTGAAATCCTCTTTCCCTTGCCCTTTGTGACCTTTTCCTTTCCCTTTTCCTTTGTTGGCTCCCTTCCTTCGCTTGATCCACCGCTTCCTTTACGAAGTTTCTTCAAAAGATTAGACATGATGTGAAGTTTAAAGTAGGGAAAGGCTTTGTGATTTGAGAAGTAAGATCTCAAGAGAATAGATCTTGAGAAATGAGATCTTAGGAATGGAGGTAATTAGATCTTGAAGATAAGAGAAGAAAATTACTATTTAGATCTAGATCTGAGATAGTTTGTGGAGAAAAAATAGAATAGAGATCTAGATCTGGGAGTTTGAAGAAGATAGGTTGGTGATTAGAAAGGGTTGAGAGAGGAGGGTGTGTAGCCGACACGACCCAGACACAGCAGTGTCTTATAGACACAGCCAAGGTAAGGTTGCTCCGTACGACCCTGTAGCCTTCTCTCGGAGGCGCTGGCGAGGAGGGATCTTGGAGCGTTGGGAGGGAGGGGATCCTATTCTTTCCCCTGACCTTTCCTTCTTCTCAGGTCTCGGCGAACCGCGACGACGGAGCTTCGATTTGGGGATTTCGCCTACTGTTGGAAGGGGATCGAGGGCATCGGCATTGGATCTGGGTAGCGTCGACCGATTGGGTGAGGTAAGAACCACTGCCTTCTTCCCGATCTCTTTCTTTGTTCGTCGACAAGGAACCGATCGTGCCCTAGCTGTGGTCTTTGAGGTAAGCGGTTGGGTTTTTGGTCGTGAATTCGAGTTCCCGATTCCCTTTTCTTCTGTTGATTTGGACAATTTTGTTAGAAGCTGAGATTTGTGTTTGATTTCCGGCCACCATAGCTCGGTTGGATTGATTCTCTTCATCGGATCTGTGATTGCTTCCAGGTATGTCAGCAAGTGAAGGCTGAACATCAGAGACCCGCTGGTTTGCTTCAGAAGATTCAGATACCAGAATGGAAATGGGAGCACATCACGATGGATTTCGTCGTGGGACTTCCCAGAACCCGACGAGCACATGATACGATTTGGGTAATCTTTGATCGGTTAACCAAATCTGCTCATTTTCTACCGATACGTAGGACGGAGTCATTGGATCGACTAGCGGAGTTGTATTGTAGAGAGATTGTCAGGTTTAGCGGTGTACCTCTCAGTATTATTTCAGATAGAGATCCGCGGTTTACTTTGCGATTCTGGCAGAGTTTACAGCAAGCTATGGGTACAGAGTTACGATTCAGTACCGCTTTCCATCCCCACACAGATGTTCAGTCGCAGTGTACCATACAGATGCTAGAGGACCTACTGAGATCATGTGTCATAGACTTCGGAGGTAGTTGGGAGGATCATTTACATTTAACAGAATTTGCCTACAAGAACAGTTATTATTCAGCGGTACAGATGGCACCTTATGAGGCGTTGTATGGCAGAGCCTGTAGATCTCCCACCCTATGGGTAGAAGTTGGGGAATCCCAGATTTTGGGGCCACAGAGCCTTCGGCGTGATGCAGAGATGGTTCGTACTATCAGGCGCAGGTTGTCAGAGGCTCAGGATCGGAAGAAGAGTTATGCGGATCGTAGACGGAGACCGTTTGAGTTTGCTGTTGGTGATCATGTATTCTTACGGGTATCCCCTACAAAAGGAGTAAAAAGGTTTGGATTGAAGGGTAAGTTGGCACCTCGCTATATTGGACCCTTCCAGATTCTCGAGAGGATAGGTGCGGTAGTGTATCAGCTAGCGCTACCACCATCACTTTCCGGGGTGCATGATGTTTTCTATGTATCTATGCTGAGGAAATACGTATCGCACCCTTCGCATATTCTCACAGGTGTATCAGTTGTACTTCAGCCAGATATATCTTATGAGGAGATTCCAGTTCGGATTTTGGACCGCAAAGAGCGTCGGTTGCGTAACAAGACAATTCGGCTGGTCAAGGTCGGATGGCGGCACCATTCAAATGAAGAAGCCACTTGGGAGTTGGAAGATAAGATGCGGGCTAGTTACCCGCACATGTTTACTGAAGGTGAGTAAAGTTTATTTCAGTAACTAGAATGAGTTTAGCTACTACTTCCAGGTACCCCTAAGGCTACCCTAGAGGGACGGGCGTCACTTAACATAGACATCATTTACTAATGCATATGGATTCATGGCAGCGGAAGACTTATATATATATATATATATATATATATATTTTTGACATCTACCATATGCATCTAGTTCACTTAACATGGCATGTGAAATCAAACGTACCAACATAACATGAGTAGGATATCATACTAGCTGAACATTATCATAAGCATAGGTCCAACATTGTTCACATGCATAACTTAGATAACTCAAAAGCATAAATAGATCTATCCACCAGCACTTCCACACACATCTTCATCGCCTTTCCTGCTGCTCCCCTTAACTTATCCATTCCTTGCCTTTATCTGCAGTACAAGGAAAACGTGTAGTTATAAGCCAAAGGGCTTAGTGAACTCCTTTCCTACTCATAAATCCGAATCACAATAATACATAAAGTGACACATGAAATCAAACATATCATATCATCAAATGGTATGGAAGAACATAACATAATCGTCTCCTATCATATAAGGAACATAACATAGCATGGCATAAAATGTGTCATAGCTTGTAAGTACACATCATAACATATCATATCATATAAGTATGTCTCATGAAAATCTATCATGTCATGTGAATTTATATCATGAAACGTATCATAGAAACACCTATCAAAACATATATCATGTCAGGTGAGCATATCATACCTCCTTTTTATTTTCATGTAAGGATTTTATATCATGTGAACATGTAGATGCAAGATGTAGAATGATTTTCAAAACATGCATCATGAAATGAACGTTTGCATCATGCTTCTTGTAAAACATATCGTATACATAAACTTGAACATAATATCATCAACATGAGAAGGGCCCCGGCTTGTACCACATGTAAACATAAATGCGCGCAATCCCTAGGACAGGGTAGCTAGCCCCGAACCTACTAGGGATCTAGGTCCGTTCATAGTCCGTCGACCTAGGGGCGTACTAAGGAGCCCATCCCTTAACGAGATCCGTTCATAGTCCGTCGACCCCGGGGCGCTTATGGAGCCCACCCTTGGTACAAGCCTTACAAAGTAAAATATCATGCATGTCATATCATATCATACTTGTCATAATTCTTGTCATATCATGAAGAGAGCTCTTGATCCCAACTTAAGGGAAGCATCTCTTTACCATAGCATGTAGAGTGCTCTTGATCCCAACTTAAGGGAAGCAGCTCTTTTTCATAACATGAAGAGTGCTCTTGGTCCCAACTTAAGGGAAGGAACTCTTTTTCCTAACATGAAGAGTGCTCTTGGTCCCAACTTAAGGGAAGCAACTCTTTAGGCTTTTACTCTTACATAAGCCATTCATACATGCATTATGAAACATAACATGGTCCTATCATAACATAAAGTATAACATGTTATTTTCAAATCATCAAACATGGCATATCATCTCATGAACTTAGCATACATATCATGAACATGACATATCATATCATGAGTCTAGCATATCATATCATTAACATGGCACATCATGTCATAAGTCTATCATATCATAAGACATAGAAATGCAACATATCATAAGGCATATTTTCATCATATCATGAAGCATGAAAGCTTAATCTGCTCATATATCAAAGGCTACATATCATGGGAATACATAAGCATGTTTAGTTAGGTTTAAACTCTTTCCTAACCCAATTAATCCATCTTGGCTGAACCACATCAGTAGGTTTCCACATTATTTTATTCCATATGAAGCATAAAAACTCAAACACATAACATGCAAATTTGTTCCAAGCACATACAAGACATTATTTTTCATGAATACGCATGTTTGAGTTCAAAACTCTAACCCTAACCCATTTATCTTAATTTGACCAAAACCTATCAGTAGGGTTCTCATATCATTTTGTTCCATATGAATCATAAAACTTAACCACATAACATGCAAACTTGATCTAAGCATATACAAGGCATTATACTTCATGAATAATCCTATTTGGGTTCAAAACTCTAACCCTAACCTATTTTTCTCAATTGGGCCGAAACATATCAGTAGGGTTTTATATCATTTTATTCCATATGAAGCATAAAACTTAAACATATAACATGTAAATTTAATCTAAGTACATACAAGGCATTGTACAAGCACATACAAGTCACCATACTTCATGAATAAGACTATTTGAATTCAAAATTCTAACCCTAACTTATTTATCTCAATTTGGCCGAAATATATCAGTAGGGTTTCATATCATTTTATTCCATATGAAGCATAAAACTTAACCATATAACATGCAAACTTGATCTAAGCACATACAAGGCATTATACTTCATGAATAAGCATGATTGAGTTCAAAACTCTAACCCTAAACCATTTATTTTGTTTAGTCCGAAACATTTCAGTAGGGTCTTCATGGTTTTCATTTCATATAAAACATAAAAGCTTAGGTTATCAACATGTAAAAATTTTATACATCATGAAGGAGTACAACTACCATGATTTTTATCCAAAATTCTTAACTTAAGGCCTAAAAATCATTTTGGCCGAATCATATGGTAAGTATGTCTTTTTTTTTTTTTTTCTATCATGCCCTAAGTGACTACCCATATTTACCTTGACTGAAATTTACAAGAGAGACATCTTTAAAATTTCAAAAGAAAACGTTTACGATTGAAACCGATCGAAGCTACTTGTACTGCAGTGAGGGGATACTCACATCCTTCACTAAATTCTCTAAGGAGGGAACCTTGCTTGTGAATCCTTCCTAGAGAAGAGCTTCCTTGCTCCTTGGTCTCGGCAAGAAGAGGAGAGGGAGGGAGAGTCACGGTGAAAGAGAGAGTAGGAGAGAATGAGAGCAAAATGCCAACTCATTTTTCATTTCTCCCTTTTATTCATCATGAGAGGAGGAGGAAAAACTATATTTTTCTTCCTCCTTTCCTTTACTCTCTTCTTAATGAAAACATTGTCTAGATGCATCCCTTCTTAGAGAGCAAGAAAAGAATATTCTAGAGCATCTCTTCATTAGAGAGGAAGAAGACAATTCTAACTTCTCTTCCCAAGAGAAGAGCTTTTACCTCTTTGCCTTTAACTATAGTTTCCCTCTCTTTTCAACCACAATTACTCTTGGTCTAATGGTTATCTTATTCATGCATCTAGTGGGAGGTCTAGAGTTCAAATCCTAGACCTTATATATATTTTTATTTCTATTTTGTTTGTTTAAGTGTTCGGCTAGGAGCAAAAATTTAACTAAGGCATATTTTTATTCTTGATAAAAATTATTCTAAAATTTTTTTGCTAAGAACCCTATGGGTGTTACATATCAGTTGTACTTCAGCCAGATATATCTTATGAGGAGATTCCAGTTCAGATTTTGGACCGCAAAGAGCGTCGGTTGCGTAACAAGACAATTCGGCTGGTCAAGGTCGGATGGCGGCACCATTCAAATGAAGAAGCCACTTGGGATTTGGAAGATAAGATGCGGGCTAGTTACCCGCACATGTTTACTGAAGGTGAGTAAAGTTTATTTAAGTAACTAGAATGAGTTTAGCTACTACTTCTTACTTTTAGTTGGTAGTGATAAATTTGGGGACCAAATTTTTATTAGTGGGGGAGAATGTAAGATATGCGAATTTATTTTTAGGGTTATCGTGGAATAACCTTATGAAAATTTTAGGAAATTTTAGAAATATTTTTGGATTTTTTCGGAGGTCGTATGACTAATTTTGCGGGGATATGAGTGGAGGTCTGTTTAGAAATACGCGTGTGAGAGTTTAATTGGGGAGTTATTTAGGATTTAAATTCCTTAACCCTAGGTAGACCATGTTAATAAGGGTTCCCTCACTCACTCGAACCCGATAACCCGTTTTCTTTCTTCTTATATCCCTTCTCCCTCGCGCATAGTAGCCCGACCCGAACAGGTTCTTTTCTCTCTCGCGCGAACTCCCCGACGCCGACGACTGCCTCGACGATCGACTACCTTCGTCTTCCCTTCTCTCGGAGGCGCCGGCGAGGAGGGATCTTGGAGCGTTGGGAGGGAGGGGATCCTATTCTTTCCCCTGACCCTTCCTTCTTCTCTGGTCTCGGCGAACCGCGACGACGGAGCTTCGATTTGGGGATTTCGCCTACTGTTGGAAGGGGATCGAGGGCATCGGCATTGGATCTGGGTAGCGTCGACCGATTGGGTGAGGTAAGAACCACTGCCTTCTTCCCGATCTCTTTCTTTGTTCGTCGACAAGGAACCGATCGTGCCCTAGCTGTGGTCTTTGAGGTAAGCGGTTGGGTTTTTGGTCGTGAATTCGAGTTCCCGATTCCCTTTTCTTGTGTTGATTTGGACAATTTTGTTAGAAGATGAGATTTGTGTTTGATTTCCGGCCACCACAGCTCGGTTGGATCGACTCTCTTCATCGGATCTGTGATTGCTTCCAGGGATCGAAGGGTGAAGAAGGTAATGAAAGTACCTTTTTACTTACCAAATAGAAGTGGTGAACAAATCTTCAAGTCTTTGCTGTTATTTTTTTTTTTTGATCCGGCTAGTGAAGATACACTATGTAATGTTCTGTTTGTAGGGGATTGAGGTACGGTTTAGTTCTTGTTCCTTACCCTTGTGCGATCATTAGTTACAGTATGTGTTACCTAATGAATCCGGTGTGTTTTGAGCTGGATCCACAGCAGAGTCAACAAGAATTCGTTGTTGTGGTGTTGGAGGTTAAGGGTATGATGTGTTATTAGTTAACAGGGATAAGAGTTGTTATATTGGGTAATTGAATGTTGTAAATAAAGATTAACCTGAATCTGAAATGGTTTCAGTGACGTTTAGGTTTCATGTTAGGTGATTATGGAAGGGTCTAATGGGAATTTAGTTTTGGGATGAGTTGAGCTAGATTGAGATTTAATTTAGCTTTACTAGTGGAAGGAGTGGTAATCACAATAGCTATGGTTTCAAAGTTGGTTATTTGTTTATAGGTAATTCACCTATTTGTAGTGTATACATATAATTACATTAAATTGTATGCGTGATACAGGGCCTTGATTGGCGACGTGCAGCGTGATGTGGGGTGGTTCTGTTGATATGGGATATATCGAGGCGGGTATTTCTTCCTTATCTCCTATTTAGTTCTTTGAACTATAAAGCATGGTTATTTTCGGATGCTTAGGTTGCATTACCTTAAATCTGTATATTTGTTTTATTCCTGCTTGTCTCTTTCTATTTGAGCTTTGATATGATCTTGTTTACCTCGATACAGTCTCACCCTTGATATCGGAACTCTGTGCATGTGCATATGTAGAGTTTGTGTCATAGAGTTATCTGGTTGGTATGATTAGCATGTTTATCATGCGTATTGAGGTTGAGTGTATATGTGACGGGTATGTGGTATTGGGGTTGTATAGTTGGTTGACCATGTTGTGTGTTGGAGTATGTATATATGTTTGTGGTGGTTATTGGGGGTGTTGGGGTACACGATGGATGATGGTATTTATATTGTGACTATTCACATCATGTCATCATTCATTGCACACTGACGACTAATGTCTCCCTTGTGGTGAGAGGGTCGTCAGTTGTTTATAGCTGCCCATTCGGCCACTTTTGGAGAGTGGTAGCTAGGAGTAGAGTTAGTCCTGTCGCGCTTGTTCAGCCATTCGGTGATTATACTCTGTCAGCCTCGACCACTCTGGAGTAGTGGGTCTTGAGGGTACAGTAGTCAGAGGGCTTGAGTTGTGAGTGGTCAGGGACCCTTAGCTATGTAGTTATATAACTACTTAGCTGACCGTCTTCTTTGGCCGCCTATAGCGGTGCATGTACTGGAGGCTAGTACGGTTTGTCACGGACCCAAGCCTCTCAGCCATACAGGGGTCGTGGTGTCTAGAGAGGTGGCGGGGGTGACCATGGAGCATGCATGCACTTTTGCATATGAAGCGTGGTGCATCTGGGCAGATATTTTCGCATACATGCCTAGTAGATATTAGTTGCATGTGATTGTGTGTTGTTGCATTTGTTTGCGCTCTGTATGTTGCATTTGGGTGTCATACTGCATACATGTCATCTATTTTACATGTATATGCAGTCGTATCTATATTTGCACAGGTGTCTCGAGTTGATCTGTTGCTAGTCCGGTGAGTTCCCTGATTTTGGTATCATGGTATTGATTCTAGTCGAGCATGTGCATCTACTGTGTCAGGTATGTATATGCATAGTCGTTGTATCAGTTTGTGGCTAGATGTGTTATATTTCGATAGCATGATTCTATTCTTATTATGGAGACTGTATTCCTTGGTTCCTATGTTGTTGTATCTACCATGCTTTATTCTGTTCTTACCTGCTGAGTTCTTTGTACTCACCACCCTGTCTATTCTGCTATGTTTTCAGGTAGTAGGTAGGTGATATGGAGTTGCTTGGAGTATGCTGCCAGCCGGTCCCTCTTCCCACGTTACATCCGAGGATTCTTATCGGTTGTTAGTTTCTTACTAGTAGTATTTCATGTTTCATGGATTTTGTGTTGTTTGATAGTATTATGTTTTGATACGTGTATTGTGGACTTATACCTGTGGTGAGTTTTGTGGACTTTCGCATTTGTGGGTTTCATATTCGTTTTTCCGCTGTGCTTTTGATATAGTCGTGTGGGCTACATATTCAACTGCGTGGTTGTGGTTATTTCTATGCATATATATCCCAGCCGCATGTGGCTGACGTATTTTGCATGTATGAGAGTTTCAGATTGTCAACGGTACAGGGGAGGTACTGCCGAAATTTTTTGGGAGGGACTTCCTCGGGGCGTGACAACACGGCCCAAGGTGCCTCCTTCTCGGATAATCCACATGGCCGTGCCAAATGGCACGGGCAATGCAGGCTTCCTCTCGGCTTCTTTTGCATGTCCGTGTATGGTACACGGCCTAATTCCTTTCCTTCTTAAGCTAGCCTCACGCGTTCGTGTCTGAGACATGGCCGAATCCTTCTTCTTCTCGGGAATTCTTACACGGCTATGTATGGGACACGGGCAGTGTAGCTTTCTTCACTGGAATCTTCACATGGTCGTGTCTAGTACATGGCCGAGAATGACTCCTCCTCGAGTAAATTCACACGACCCGTGTATGGCACACGACCGTGTACTCCTCCTCTTCTGTAGATTTAACACGACCGTATCTGATACACGACCGAGCTCTTTTTAGCTCAACTTAGATTATTTTCTCCATTTTCGACTTCTTCAATGCTTCCATGCTCATAAAGTAATCATGGTCAGCTCATGAAAGCAAAATACAACCTGAAAACAAACAACAACAATGAAATAAAAACACTAACTGATGAAAAGTAAACTTGAATTGAAACTAACTAAAGAAACCCTTGGGTTGCCTCCCAAGAAGTGCTTGTTTAAGGTCTTTAGCTCGACTGATCCCCGTTTTCTTTTCATTTTCTTGCCCTAGGAGGGCAGATGTATTTTTCATTTTTATTGGGAGGCCTTCTCCCAACATCACTTGCCGGATTATATACATCGTCCAGTGGCCTCCCGTGAAAATGGAAATTCCAATCCTCTAGCTCGTAAGCGTCCACCCTGCTACAAACACTTACTAAAAGAGAAGAGACATGGTTAGAAGAATTTGATAAATCATATTCTAACATTTCCTTACCAATTACCAATGAAAGCTTATGGTTTTTTAGATCAATTATTGCTCCAGATGTAGCAAGGAATGATCTTCCTAATATGATGGGATCTTCGGGTCTTCAACCATGTCGAGTACCACAAAATATGTGGGAATTATGATCCCACCAACTTCTACCGGCACATCCTCTATAATACCCATACGATACCTGTAAGAATGGTCAACTAATTGTATTGCTATGGTAGTAAGTTTAAAGTTTTTGAGACTTAATTTATTACAAATTGAATATGGAATGAGGCTAACACTTTCCCCCAAATCACAAAAAGCTTTTTTTATAAATTCAGCTCCTATATTGCAAGGAATATAAAAGCTCCTTGGATCTTTAAGCTTTGGGGAAGTGTTCTTTTCAAACAAAGCACTATATTCCTCGGTTAGAGCAATGGTCTCAATGTCTCCTCTTCTTTTTTTATTTGACATGATGTCCTTCAGGAATTTGGCAAACTTTGGCATTTGTAAAATTGCATCAATTAAAGGAATTTCAACACAAATCTCCTTAACTTTGTCTAAAAATATGCCAAACTCTTCATTTTTTTTAACATAACTAATGTTTGTGGAAAAGGGGCTACTTGATTTTGTGGGATCAGTGGAAGAGTCTCTTCAACCTTAATGGTACTCTCCTCTTCATCTTGAATCTGAATAGGTTCAAGTGCGGGAGGAGAGAGCTCTTCTTCAGTTTTCATCCCTTTTGGAGCAGTCACTTGAGGATCCCCTAAGGTCCGTCCGCTCCTAAGTTCAATTTGATTGCAGTGCTCCATTGGATTAACATCAGATTTTCCAATAAATTGTCCTTGTGCTCTTGAGGATGATGAAGCTAACTAGGCAATTTGACTATCTAAAATCTTTTGATGCTTGTTAGAATTAACCATTCTTTGAGTTAACTTCAATATATCTTACTTCATTTCATTTTGGCTGGAAATAATTTCCTCAAGCATTTTCTCAATTTTAGAAGATTGGTAGCCTTGAGAAGGTAGTTGTTGTTGGAAATTTTGTTGCCCAGGCTGGAAACTTGGCCTTGCCCCCATAGATGGTCCTTGTTCTTGATTGTTCCTATAGGAAAAATTAGGTTGATTCTTCCACCCAGGGTTGTATGTGTTTGAATATGGATTGTTCTTGATAGATCGGATGTGAGCGATAGAGGGGGGTGAATATCACTTCTTTTAAAACTTTTCTTTTACTTTTTAAATCAAAATCGTGTAGCTGAAATAAGAAAAGAGATAAAGTCGTTTACTTTGTTTGGAGCATAGCTCGACTCCTACTCGAAGGCCCACAGTCCTCGACCGCACCGATGGGCAAAGCACAAAAACCCTTCTTTCGAAAATCTTTGGAAAGAAGCAGATCGTACAAGTACAATGAAATAAGATAGTAACACTCCTACTATCTTATTTTAATTTAAGTGCAATATGAAAATAAATATACCGACAATCGTATACGTAGGATGTAGCTTGGTCGGTACTTCCGGACGGCGTGACTTGCTGAGCTGTTGAAGATGTTTAGCACAATCCGTACGCGAAGAAGAGCTTTTTAGATTATCAGAAGAGTTGTTCTAGCCTCAGACTTCGAGCCTCATTTTATAGGTGCCTTGGGCGTTCGGTCAATCGATCCCTCTGTTTAGTCGACCGAACCAGCTCCCTTCCTTCTTGGCTAGAGTCTGACGCTGGCTCGATCTTCTGGATTAATTCCCCATTAAAGGTTTGGTTGACCGATCCCATTTTTCGGTCGACTGAATAGGCTCCTTCCCAGTTCATCGAGATTTTCCGTGATCTGCATTTATTGCGCCATTAATATTGATTGGTTCGCCGACCGAACATCTTTGTTTCCTTTTGCTTCTGATCAATGCTGATGAGCTGACCTATGCTGAGTCAACTTGGTTCGGTCGATCGATCCCTATGTTCGGTCGACCGATCCAGCCGAACCTGTAACACAAAATTAAACAAAGTATCCCTGCAACACAAAGGTTAGCACAATAATATATATAATGCATGAGTAATATTTAGACAGTAAAACTGTCTTGATCTGAACTTGAAAACCTTCCCAGTTTCTTCAGTTGGATCAGCGACCTTAGGTTATTCCCTTCAGGAACTCGACCTCACTGTTGCTCATCCAGTTGCTTACCTCAACTTACCTTCCAAACATGGTCCTCCAGACCTGTTTGGACTTTTACCTACTCAGTGTCTGATCGCCTGATCCACTAAGACTTTTCCTGTAATATTATATTAGCCAACAACAATAATAATACAGAAAACAATGGTAAACCTAAACCTAGATTTACCGAGATCCGCTGGTCACTCCTCCAAGACTTCTCGTTACCGAAGGTTACCACCCCCTGGGATTTTCTCTACCTGACTTCACTCACCAAGACTCAGTATTCGGCTCCCCAGGGATTAGGTCCTCCAAACCTATCCACCTGGTTTCCACGATATACCGAGATTTCCATTGCCTCAGTATTCGGCTCCCTAAGGATCATGTCCTCCAGACCTATCCACCTGGCTTCCATGATATACCGAGATTTTCCTTACCTAGCCTCCAACTAGGACTTTCCTTGCCTAGCCTATAACTAGGACTTCACTTGCCTAACCTACAACTAGGACTTCCATAAATCAAGCTCCATACTTAAACATATTTGTCTGACATTAAAACTTTGGAGGTCGATTGCACCAACAATCTCTCCCTTTTTGATGCTTGACAAATATGTTTAAGTTAGGTATATTCAAAAGATTTAGATTTCTAACTTAAACCCTTCTTCTCCCCCTTTTGTCATTCATCAAAAAGAATCTTTCATAAATATCAATGATTTCTAAGAAGTCTCTAAGTTTTGCACCAACAATGATGAAAACCTGAAACATTCTCAAGTTGGTCCTTAAGGTATTCCCTCACTCTTTTGAAAGACAATAATACGATGTATAATAGGTTTTGAAATTGAACATGCATCAATTATATTTTGAAAATATTGATTCTTAGTGTCAAAAATTCTTTTGAAGAAGTTTTCAAAATCATTTTCAGAATAAAGATAAAATATTTCAAGGCTAATTTGAAAAATATTTTCAAGGATTTTACTAAGATGTTCCAAGGCTTAAAAATTTTTGCAAAACCAAGATATGAATGCATTCAAAAAATATTTATTAAGGAATAAGAATGTCATAAAAATAATTTCCAAAAATATTTGCAAAGAGTTTTTCAAAGTCTGAAACATAAAGTATTAATGGAGTTTCAAAGTATTTTTTAAACTATGATTCTTCAAAAAGTATGAGTTTGAAAAATATGATTATGAAAAGATAATGCTTGAAAAAATAATTTTGTAAAAGTAATTTTCAAAAAGTATTTGATTAGGAGATTTTAAGATAATTTTCAAAAATATTTGTAAAGAATATTTTTTTTAAGCATTTTTCAAAAAAAAATGTCCTTCAGTAAAGTCTCTCCCCATTAACTAGACACTCTTTTTAGATATCCTTATTACCCACAAGGAAGATATTCCTAGATGTGTCTAAGGGTCATGTTTAACTTAAAGATCTAAAAGACTTAGGTGGTAAATAACAATACTTTTTATATAATACACCCAATCAATTATCAACCAAAATTTAGAAAATATTTCTTAAGAAAATAGATATATAAGTTTTCAAAACATGTTTAAAAATATTTTAAATTTTAATTTAGCATCTCACCCATTCTAAATTTTCAAGTATGGTAATCCTATAGTTGCGTGAGATGACTTTATTGATTGTGAGTTTAATTGTAATTAAGTTAAAATTGAGTTTTAGTTGAACTTTGATTATGTTAAATTAATTTTGGGATAAAATGAATTATTAATTTGATATTAATGATAACATATTTTTTTTATTTTGTGGATTAATTGAATTTATAAATTAATTTTAGTTTATAAATTGTAAAGTTATTTGTTATAGATAATTAGCTAATTAATAAAAGATTTAATTTTGTGTCAATTAAGTTGATTTATAATTTAATGATTATTAATTAGGTTAAGAATTAATTGTAATTGTTATAGGTTGAATTTTTAGATTAATGATTCGGTTAAACTTAATTTGTAATAATTCAAAGTTAGTTTCAATTGGGTTTAATTAAGTATGATTATAAATTAAGGATTAAAAATTTGATTATAAGTTTCATAATTAAATTTTGTTTAAAGTACTTTATTTGATGATTAAGGTTAAGATTTAAAGTTGAAATTCATTAAGAATTAATTAAGTATATTAAGTTAAGTTAATGATTAATTTAATTAAGTAAATGTTATTAATCATTGATTTAATATTGGTTAAAGTTAAATTAATTTATTCATTAAAGTTATTAAAGATTATGTCTATTAAGGTAAATTAGTTATTGATTAGGGTTAATTAGTTTTATTTTGAATTAAGTTTTAATTTTAATTAAGTTTTAGAATAATTTTTATTAAGTTATTGAAATAATTATGTTTTAGAATAATTTGAATTAAGTTTTAGAATAATTTTAATTAAGTTTTTAAGATAATTTGAATTAAGTTTTTAAAATAATTTAATTAAGTTTTTTTTAAAAAATAATTTTAATTAAGTTTTAGAATAATTTGAATTAAGTTTTTAAAATAATTTGAATTAAGTTTTTAAAATAATTTTAATTAAGTTTTTTTTAAAAGAATTTTAATTATGTTTTAGAATAATTTGAATTAAGTTTTTTTAAAATAATTTGAATTAAGTTTTTAAAATAATTTTAATTAAGTTTTAGAATAATTTGAATTAAGTTTTTAAAATAATTTTAATTAAGTTTGAAAAAGGTTGTTGAACCCATGTTAGATTCAAACTTAGCTTTGGGTTAATCAAGCAGGCTTCCTAAGGATAAACTTTCAGTTCAGTGGCGAGGCTTATGACCTTCTTGTGTATCAATGGTGGACCACTTGCTGAAGACTTTCCAAACTGTTCCCGTCCAAAAAACTTAATACTAAATTCTGGTCTAACTAGCCCATGTTTGACTGGGATAGTTTCGGTCAGATCCACTAAGTCTAGTGCACCAGGTAGAATTCCATATTCAGCCTAGACATGCCTTCGACAAAGTTTCCTTGACGTAGTATCATCCCAATCCATTCCGATGCTATGTTGTAGGGTTTGGTAAATCTTTTATAACTAACCGTTCTAACATCATAAAGAGAAGATGCATGACATGGTATTTAACAGATAAGTATGCATGATCATAGCAAGTCAAACAATTCAAACAAGTCATTATTATTGTTTTTATTTATTATTGTTTAGTATTGTTTATTATTACTTTGTTATAGCTGTTTTATTTTATTGTTGTTATATTATTATTTATCATTATTATAGTTGTTTTATTTTATTATTTTTATATTAATATTTATTATTATTGTTATTATATTATTATTTATTATTATTGTTATTATATTAATATTTATTATTGTTGTTGTTGTTTTATTGTTATTATTATTATTATCAATATTGATTAGTTTCATAATTAAAGGGTACATGATTATAATTAAGTTTATGAAAGTTTTGTTTCAGATTTGGTTTTGCTTTATAACTTAAATCTAGATTTTGTGAGTTGATAAAATTATTAATAATATTTTCTAATTTATCAATTTTATTTTTCAAAACATTATTTTGTTTTTCTAGTTTTCTAAAATGTGATTTTGTATTTAATTTATAGTTTTGTTTCTTATTTTTATTTTCTAAATTTTTGGTTAAGTTCTGTTTATTGTTAGTTAATTTTAGATAATTATTATTTTGATTCAAATTATCTTGAGTATTTTGATTAACTAGATCTGATTCTGGATTAAGGTTTGGGTTGATTTGGTCAATTATAGTTATATTTGAATTAATTAAGTTTTTATTATTTCTGTTAAGTAATGTTAATGTAGGGTTTTCATGAATTTTTAATTTCATATTACAATTCAAACAAGAAGGATCTAAAGCATGCAAATTTTCATATAATTTAAATTTATTTACCAAACTAGCTCCCCCTGAATCCTTGGGTTTTCTCTCCGGGCATTGAGATTTGTAGTGTCCAATCTTTTTGCACTTGAAACATTCGATGTGGTCCTTCATTTTCCGGACTCTAGGCATTGGTTCTTCCTTTGCCTCCGGTTGTGCAGATCGATTCATCAGACATTTATTTTTGTAGTTTCCTTTTTCTTTGCAATTAAAACATGTTATGTGTTCTTTAAATTTTGAATTTACAATATTACCTTCAGAATCCCTATTAGGATTCTCCCCCTTGACCATTGCCACTTCGGATTCAGGCTCAAACATTTGGTTGAGCTTAGGTTCAGGTTTGGACACTTGTTCTGACTCGAGTTCGGATCCAACAACCTCCTCCTCAGCCACTAGTGCGATGAAGTTGATTTGGTTTTGTTCTTCTAGATCTGACTCTGAGGATAGCTCTGCGGATTCGGACTCGGATTCGAACTCACTTTCATCTTGATCTTCTAGCCTCGATGGAGTCTCGTGAAGCTTGATCAATTTGGTCCACATCTCGAATGCGGTCTTGTAACCTTATAATTGACACAAGACTTCATTAGACAAAATATCTATTAACATATTCATTACCTTTGTGTTCGATTCTGAGTTTCGAGAAGGTTGTCTTAGTGCGATCTAGTTATCGAAATTGTTACTTCCAACGAAGCATTCCATCATTTGCCTCCAGGAATTGAAGTAGACTTGATCGTATGGTGGAGGGTCGTAGATACTTCGCCCTTCTTGATATGACATTGACATTCTTGCAATCAAAGAATTAAAAGAAAAAATATTTCCAAGACTTTCATCTTGGGATTAGTAGTGCGGGAAAAAGAGAATGAAAGAAAATTCAAAAAATAAATAAATGAAAGAAAAGTTTTAAAAGTGCTTTGTAAAATGGTTAAGTAATTTCAGAGCTAACGAGACTCTGATACCAATTGATAGATCGGATGCGAGCGATAGAGGGGGGGGGGGTGAATATCTCGTCTTTTAAAACTTTTCTTTTACTTTGTAAATCAAAATTGTGCAGCGGAAATAAGAAAAGAGACAAAGTCGTTTACTTCGTTTGGAGTCTAGCTCGACTCCTACTCGAAGGCCCGCTGTAACGCCCGCCCCTTCCGGGGGCGCTAAGGCTACCCTAAGGGACGGGGTTACTTACACCTACCTAACATACATGTGCATATGATCTCATGGCAGCGGAAGATATTTATTTAAAATTTTCATTCTATTTTATCATATGCATTTTTTTTTAAACGTGACATATGAACA
Organism: Zingiber officinale; assembly: GCF_018446385.1. Taxonomy (NCBI): domain Eukaryota; kingdom Viridiplantae; phylum Streptophyta; class Magnoliopsida; order Zingiberales; family Zingiberaceae; genus Zingiber; species Zingiber officinale. The sequence continues at coordinate 46,462,251 of NC_056007.1, read as the reverse complement.
ATAAATCATACTAATATTCATGCATAACTTAATCTATATTTGCTACTTGAACATGAATCATGATCTTATAAATCTACTGACATGAAATAAGACATCATAAATGCATAGCATACTAGTTCAAGTTATCATCATAAACATAAGGTTCAAACTTAGCTCACATACACAATTCAACCAAATAAAGTTTTAAAACTAAATTAGATCTATCCACCATGCCACTTCCACACACACTCCCTGCCTTTCCTGTTGCTCCCCTTAGTTCATCCATTCCTTGCCTTTCTCTGCAGTATAAGGAAACATAAAAACTATAAGCCCTAAGGCTTAGTAAGTTCCTTTCCTACTCATAAGACCATAAATCATACGTACACATAAAACATATCATAGCATGTGAAAGACATAACATAACCACGTCATAGCATGTGAGAACATAACATACAACATATCATAGCATGTGAGAACATATCATGAAACATATCATAGCATGTGAGGTCATAACATGAAACATATCATAACATGTGAATACATAACATGAACTAATAACATGATCATCCAAACATCATAAACATGATTCTAAAAGTAAATAAGTGTGAAGGAAAATCATATAACATGTACATGTAGATGCAAGATGTTCCTTTGAAAACATGCATAATGAAATGAACATATGCAACATGTGTTTTTTTTTTCATATCATATACATACTTGAACCTAATATCAACATAAGGGCCCGGTTTGTACCACATACATACATAAATGCGCGCAATCCCTAGGACAGGGTAGCTAGCCCCGAACCTACTAGAGATCTAGGTCCGTTCATAGTCCGTCGACCTAGGGGCGTACTAAGGAGCCCATCCCTTTTTACGAGGCCCGTTTCATAGACCATCGACCTCGGGGCGCTTATGGAGCCCACCCTTGGTACAAGCCATACAAAAAGTAAAATAGCATGTCATACATATCATGTATCATATTTCTTATCATGTCATCATACATATCATGTTCTTGTCTTATCATACATGTCATATCATGAAGAGAGCTCTTGATCCCAACTATTGATCCCAACTTAAGGGAAGCATCTCTTAGGCTTTTCTTCTTACATAAGCCTTTCATAACATATCTCATAAACCATAACATGTTCTTATCATAACATAGAGCATAGCATGTTACATGAAACATAGCATTTATCATGTCATGAAGCATAGCATATCATCTCATGAAACTTAACATATATCATATCATGAAACATAGCATATCATATCATGAAACTTAACATATATCATATCATGAAGCATAGCATATCATATCATGAAACTTAACATATATCATATCATGAAGTATAGCCTATATCATTCCATGAAACATAGCATATCATCTCCTATCATGAAGCATAACATATCCTATCATATCATGAAGCATGAAACTTAAACTAACCATATATCAAGGATCATACAACATGAGTAAACATAAGCATGCATAGTTAGGTTCAAAAACTTTTCCCTAAACCCCTTTTTCCAATCTTGGCCGAACCCTAAGGTTAGGGTTTTTAAACCTTAACTACCAAAAACATGAAACTTAACTAACCATACATAATCATACATCATAGGAAAGCATAAACAAACATGGTTAGATTTCAAGACCTTGCTCTAAGCCTCCTCTACTTACTTGGCCGAACCCTAGGGTGAAATTCTAAGGTTCATTTGTTCGACATTGTAGCATGAAAATCTTATCTAACTTCATACAAAAGATCATACATCATGTAGAAACACAACTAAGCATAATTAGATTTCAAAACTTAGCTCTAAGCTCTACATTCCATCTTGGCCGAAACTTACAAGTGGGGTTCCAATTCTTCTAGTGAAGCATGTAATATAAAGACTTCACCTAACCACATACAAGATATCATACCTCATGAATAAGCATAAACAAGCATGATTAGGTTTTAAATCTTGTCCCTAAGCTTCATATCTTATCTTGGCCGAACCCTAGGGTTAAATTCTAAGGTTCATTTGTTCAACATTGTAGCATGAAAATCTTATCTAACCTCATACAAAAGATCATACATTATGTAGAAACATAACTAAGCATAATTAGGTTAGAAAAACTTAGTTCTAAGCTTACATGCTACCTTGGCCGAAACCTACAAATAGGGTTTCAAGTCTTCTAGTGCAATATGTAACATAAAGTCTTAACCTAACTTCATACAAGGTATCATACTTCATAAATGAACATAAACAAGCATGTTTAGGTTTTAAATTTTAGCCCTAAGCCTCATATCTTATCTTGGCCGAAACATCACTAGGGTTTTCATCTTTTTTTTTTTTATACAACATGAAGCATAAAAAGGAATCTAAGCTATCAACACATAAGAGTTCATTCATCATAAGAGGGCATAAACAACATATTATCATTTAAGTTTCAAAGACCTTACTCCAAATTTCATTCGTATTCTTGGCCGAAACTTGAAGATAAACTTATCCTAATTTTATACAACATGAAACATGAAAAACTCAAGCTATCAACATATAAGAAAGTCTAACAAGTTTTAGGAGCATAAACTGTTGGTGCAATATCCCTCAGGTCAAGGTTGACCTAGTTAACCAAGCTGAGTCTTGGTTTGGGTTTAGATGTTTGACAATAAGATACTGATTGAAGGAGAGTCAAGTAGGTCAAGGTTGACCGGATACTTGACTGGGAAGTCCTGACTGGGATGTTAGGCAGAAGGAAATCCTGGTGAGTGAAGCCAGGTGAAAGTCCTGACTGGGATGTTAGGCAGAAGGAAATCTTGGTGAGTGAAGCCAGGTGAAAGTCCTGACTGGGATGTTAGGCAGATGAAAATCCTAGTGAGTGAAACTAGGTGAAAGTCCTGGTGAGTGAAGCCAGGCAAGGGAAATCCAGATGGATCAAGGATGATCAGACATCTGGTGTTGGGAAGTCCAAGTAGGTCAAGAGAGTGACCGGATACTTGGCATGAAAGAAAAGTCCAAGTAGGTCAAGAGAGTGACCGGATACTTGGCATGAAAGAAAAGTCCAAGTAGGTCAAGAGAGTGACCGGATACTTGACATGAAAGAAAAGTACAAGTGGGTCAAAGGGATTGACCGGACACTTGTTGGGGAGTCCTGGCAGGTCAAGGGAGTGACCAGATGCTAGGCATGATGTACCAACAAGTCAAGGTTGACCGGATGTTGGTTTGGGAGGTTCGGGACTTAGTTTTGGGATAAAACCAAGTGCTGGATCGATCAGTGGATCGATCCAGTCTCTGGATCGATCAGTGGATCGATCCAGATCTTTCCCAGCGAACAGAGAGCCTCTGGATCGATCGGTGGATCGATCCAGAGGTCCCAATCGATCAGCCGATCGATTGGGACGCTGCTGCTTCGCGCGATAAGCGCTGGATCGATCCGTGGATCGATCCAGGCGTTTTCCCAGAGCACAGAGACGCTCTGGATCGATCCGTGGATCGATCCAAAGTCTCCCCGATCGATTGGGAACATTCGAATCGATCGGGATCCGACCGTTGGCGTCGATAAAAGCCGCAGGCGCACGATTCCTTCGGCAGCATTTCTCCGATTCACTCCAGATCTTTCTCCAACTTCTCCACAGCGCTCTCAAAGATCAGATCGCCAGTTCTTGAAGGATCTTGGAAGCTTTCCAAGTCAAGAGGCGGATCAAAGGCAAGAAGAAAAGCTAGGGTTAGGGTTTTCTGTACTCATTGTAAGCTTTGCGCTTGTATTTTGTTTCCCTTTCCTTTCTTCTTGTACTGAGAGTCTTGTAGGGCTTCTCCGCCCTCGGTAGTTACCGAAAAGGAGTGTTTTCATAGTGGAGGGTGCGTGCGTTGTGTGGATCCTTGGATTAGTCACCTCTTGTGAGGTGGATACCAAGTAAACCAACCTTGTTAGCGTTGTGTGTTTGTTTCTGTTATTTTCCGCTGCATATCCTTAAAGAAACAAGCCACGCCGAGCGACGAGCACGCGACGAGCTATTCACCCCCCCTCTAGCTACTTTTTGTCCTAACAAGTGGTATCAGAGCGAGGCCGCTCTTCACCGGAATCATCGCCGGAAGGGTCAAGCATAACAAGAAAAGCTAGAGGGTGAAGAAGCTGGAGCAAATTCTTCAAGTTCAAGACTTTATCAAGCTCAACTTCAAGATGCAATTCCAAGATGGACTTGGTTTTGACACAAGGGTGGCTCCACCATACACTTCTACGAGTTTCGATTCTTGGAAATCAAGAATCGAAAATTTTCTTATGATGGAGATAGAGCAATGGTTTGCTCTAATGGAAGGCTTCAAGGCTCCAAGAAATTCAAAGGGCAAAGTTCTCAAGAGGAGCAAGTGGAGCCAAGAGCAAGTCCAAAGGTGCGAGGCTAATGACAAAGTGACCAAGCTTTTGGTCAATTTATTGCCAAGCACCATCCTTTGCAAAATTGGAGAATTTGAAGATGCAAAGGAATTATGGAGCAAATTGGACAAGCTTCATGAAGAGATCCCCTCCACTGTACAAGATCATGAAGAATCCAGAGAGGGTGACTCTTTGGAGCAAGACCAAGAGGAGGACTCCGAGGTTGAGAGATGCTCAACCTCCGAAGAAGAGGAAATCCAAGAAGCTTCATCCTCAAGGGAATGCAACGAAGGGAACAAGGAGGGAGCATACTCCTTGTTTCATGTTCAAGATGATGAAGCCTCCACCTCTAGGATTGAGGGGGAGCAATCCTTGGTGACGCCGGATCAAGAAGAAGGAGAAGCTTCGACATCCGGGTCAAGTGAAGAAGAAGAAGGTGGTGCCACCTCCGAAATTCAAGAAATAGCAAATGGAGGAGGAAGTGCCATCCCTACACAAGAAGGTATAAATGTTTCAATTAAAAATAAAAATCATATAATATGTTTTGAGTGTAGGGAAAGTGGGCACTACAAGAGCAAGTGTCCCAACTTGGCCAAGAAGAAGGACCAAGTGGCACAAAAGGGCAAGGAGAAGCCCAAGGAGACCATCCCCGGAACAAAAAGGAGCAAGGAGCACATTGTGTGTTTTTCTTGCAACCAAAAAGGGCATTACCGAAGTCAATGCCCCAAGGGGAAGAAGATGGTCAAGGCTCAAGGAGGCATTAGTCAAGGGGGAGCCTCCAAGGTAAAGAAGAAGGTAACATTTATTGAGCCTACCCCTTTACATTATGGTAAAAAGCATGATAGTTCTAACTTTTATCATTTTAATGCGATTTACCATAAGAATAGGAAGCATGAGGGCTTTAAGGAAAAGCATGTGGCCCTACATGCCAAAACTACTACACCTAAGGCTAGGAATGTAGGTAAAAGTCTAGGCAAGAACTCTAAGGATTGTAGCTACAAGCCTAGAAACAAAAATGCTCATGAACTTAATGGAAAAACAAAAACTAAGGACTTAGTGATGGAAAATCAAGTCTTGAGGTCAAGACTTGATAAATGGAAAAGACCCTAAAAAGGATGGAAAATATCCTATTAGGGCAAAAGAGCATAACCTAGGTTTAGGGACACAAAGCCATCCAATGGCCATAGAGGTTTGGGATACAAACCAAAGGCTAAGAAGGATGTGCCCACTTACCATAGAGTTCCATATAGTTATGGAACAAACCCTAGGTCTAGTGGTCAAGCCAAAAATACTAGGGAAGTCATCCCTAAGAGTATTTTTGCAATAAATGTGACTAAGGCTTCTAAGAAGTCGAAGAAAGTCACAAACAAGGTCACAAGGGAGGCTATCCCTAGAGTTGACCAAGAAAGTGTGACCAAGGCCTCCAAGAAGCCAAACAAGGTCATTAGGAAGGTATCTAGGGAAGTTATCCCTAGTGAATATCTAGAGCATCCAAGGAGCACAAATAGGTGTTGGGTTCCTAGGAACATCTTCTCTACCCCATAGATGGGTTAGAGAGTGTCAACTCCGATTAGAAGGGTAGTTAACCCAACTTTGAGGAAATTGACACTCAAGGAGCATTTTCAAGGTTTTTGTTAACCTTTGAAAATGAAATGGAAGTATTATTTACTCCTTGAAAGAGTAAAATGTGCCTAATGGTGGAAAATTGATGTTATTTTAAATGGCACAAGATTTGAGAAAACATAAGAACTACCAAGTTGGGATTTTGGTATGCTCTTAGGAAATTTAAGGCAATCCGGGCCTTAATTTAAAAGTGCTACTCTTGTGGAAAAATGAAATATGCCAACATTTGAGGAATATGCTTAATTTCAATTGACATAAATTAATCAAGGGAAGTAGAAATGCCAATTTAGGCTTTGGCATTTTCTTGAAGCACTTTAGGGCAATCTAGGTTTAAGTTGTAAGTTTAGCTAAGGTTTTAAGGATACTTAGATAGTTAATCTAGGTATATTTTATTTATGCTAAATCTTGCCATGATTGTTTGCCCATCATAGTTCATGACATCATGTCTATTTTTGCGTTCATGTTTTATTATCAAAAATCCAAAAATACCATGTCATGACATTCATACATCATGTAATTATAGGATATTTTCTTTTGAAAATTATTTCTTTTTGATGTATGCCATAACATTATCATGCATTAAGTTTAATTCCTTGTAATTAAGGACAAAAGGCATTTAACAACACTTATTAACAAGTGACATCCTAGGTGGGTGTCTAATATCTCCAAAATGCCTAGATAGATATGCATGATCCCTAGATTAGGGCAAAACCAAAATCTACATCTCACAAAGACCTATAAGATGACTTGTATGTGTTTTTAGTACACATTAGATACAAGTGAGATGTTATGATGATGAACAAAACTCAAGATGTTGATTTAGTGCATTCTTTTGAGTTTTAGGTTCATCAAAACACATAGTTATGTATTTTCCCATCATTGGGAAAGCTAATGTACGAGTCATGTGCATTATGCCCAAGGAACATGATGGGATATTGGTTTTGAAAATGTTTTTAAAATGTTTTTGGAAAACCTTGGTGAAGACTATCTTTTGATAGTAATCACCATTGAATAGTTAGACACAAACTTGAAGAAAACGCTAAAGTTTTTGCAAGTTTTCAAGTTTGTGTCAATCTTTGAAAATATGAAGTATTTTCATAGAAAACTATTTTTCCATGATTAAGTATGCCCTAAATAATGTCTACACGAAATTTCATGATTTTTGGATTTTTGTAGAATTTTCTAGGGGTTTCTGAAGTTGGCTGAATTTGAAATTCAGCAACTATCAGAGGCTCCGATCGATCCATGGATCGATTGGAGTGCCTGAATCGATCCGTGGATCGATTCAGAAGGAAAGTCTCCCTGGATCGAGCAGCCGATCGATCCACACATCCTGAATCGATCAGTGGATCGATTCAAATAGGTTGAATCGATTGGAACCCAACTCCAATCGATCCAGGACGCTGATTTTGGCTGGGAAGGTCTGATTTCAGCACTCTAAAACTATTTTAGTCTAGGTAACCATTCCAAACCCCTAAAAATATATTTGTATACATAAAACGGGTGTTTTTCGTGTGGAAAACAAGGATGGATTGGTTAAGGAAGGCTAAGTTGAAGTTTAGGTTGAGGTTTGTTTCAAATTTTGAATATTTGAACCTCAAAACTTCTAAATTTGGGTTTCCTAAAGGTTTAGGGATTCCAAGTCATTGTTGGTGCAATGACAAAAGTTACCACCATGTCTTTAGGGGGAGGGACTCTTTAAAGGCATGAAAATTATTTTTCATGAACCTTGGAAGGTGGTTAACCTTCTTTAAAGAAAATGCTCATGGACGAGCTTTTGAACTTGAAATGGGGAGTGGATATCCTCATTATTTCAAGTGGAAACTCAAGTGGTTAGAAAATGCTCAAGGTTGGGTATTTGTCTACATTGAGGGAGAAGTTAAGGATAAATGAAGGGTATGGGACCTTCATTGTCGTGTTGATCACAACGAGTGATGTTGTGAACAACGATGAGCAACTCTTCAGGGGGAGAGTTGTCAACAAATGGATTTGTTGATGTATACCCAAAATTGGGGCATGGGTTGATGTGTGCCCAAAGATGGGTTGATGTGTTTTATCAGTAGGGGGTTGATGTGTGCCAATAGGGGGAGAATGAAAGGAAGTAAGGTAGGTTTTCATTACCAAGAGGGAGTTTGCCCTCTTAGGGGGAGAATGAAAAGCTTAACTTATGTGTTCATTACCTAGTGGCATGAAGAAGGAGGCTATAGGATTAGCCTAACTTACATGTGGGATTGTAAGTGTTATTGTAGTATTGTCAAACATCAAAAAGGGGGAGATTGTTGGTGCAATATCCCTCAGGTCAAGGTTGACCTGGTTAACCAAGCTGAGTCTTGGTTTGGGTTTAGATGTTTGACAATAAGATACTGATTGAAGGAGAGTCAAGTAGGTCAAGGTTGACCGGATACTTGACTGGGAAGTCCTGACTGGGATGAAGTCCTGACTGGGATGTTAGGCAGAAGGAAATCCTGGTGAGTGAAGCCAGGTGAAAGTCCTGACTGGGATGTTAGGCAGAAGGAAATCCTGGTGAGTGAAGCCAGGTGAAAGTCCTGACTGGGATGTTAGGCAGATGAAAATCCTAGTGAGTGAAGCTAGGTGAAAGTCCTGGTGAGTGAAGCTAGGCAAGGGAAATCCAGATGGATCAAGGATGATCGGACATCTGGTGTTGGGAAGTCCAAGTAGGTCAAGAGAGTGACCGGATACTTGGCATGAAAGAAAAGTCCAAGTAGGTCAAGAGAGTGACCGGATACTTGGCATGAAAGAAAAGTACAAGTGGGTCAAAGGGATTGACCGGACACTTGTTGGGGAGTCCTGGCAGGTCAAGGGAGTGACCAGATGCTAGGCATGATGTACCAACAAGTCAAGGTTGACCGGATGTTGGTTTGGGAGGTTCGGGACTTGGTTTTGGGCAAAAACCAAGTGCTGGATCGATTAGTGGATCGATCCAGTCTCTGGATCGATCAGTGGATCGATCCAGATCTTTCCCAGCGAACAGAGAGCCTCTGGATCGATCGGTGGATCGATCCAGAGGTCCCAATCGATCAGCCGATCGATTGGGACGCTGCTGCTTCGCGCGATAAGCGCTGGATCGATCCGTGGATCGATCCAGGCGTTTTCCCAGAGCACAGAGACGCTCTGGATCGATCCGTGGATCGATCCAAAGTCTCCCCGATCGATTGGGAACATTCGAATCGATCGGGATCCGACCGTTGGCGTCGATAAAGGCCGCAGGCGCACGATTCCTTCGGCATATCTTCTCCGATTCACTCCAGATCTTTCGCCAACTTCTCCACAGCGCTCTCAAAGATCAGATCGCCAGTTCTTGAAGGATCTTGGAAGCTTTCCAAGTCAAGAGGCGGATCAAAGGCAAGAAGAAAAGCTAGGGTTAGGGTTTTCTGTACTCATTGTAAGCTTTGCGCTTGTATTTTGTTTCCCTTTCCTTTCTTCTTGTACAGAGAGTCTTGTAGGGCTTCTCCGCCCTCGGTAGTTACCGAAAAGGAGTGTTTTCATAGTGGAGGGTGCGTGCGTGGTGTGGATCCTTGGATTAGTCACCTCTTGTGAGGTGGATACCAAGTAAACCAACCTTGTTAGCGTTGTGTGTTTGTTTCTGTTATTTTCCGCTGCATATCCTTGAAGAAACAAGCCACGCCGAGCGACGAGCACGCGACGAGCTATTCACCCCCCCTCTAGCTACTTTTGGTCCTAACATAAACAATATGTTTCCTTTTTAAAGTTTTGCCCTAAACATTATAACTCATCTTGGCCGAAACATTAGGTTAGAGTTCTTAAACTTTTTAATACCATATGAAGTATCCAACTTAGCTAACAACATATAAAAGATCCTATATCATGAAGGAACATAGACAAGCATGTTACCAAAAGAAACTTTGCTCTAAACCTTCTCCTTTTTGTCTTGGCCGAAACTTCAAGGTGAGGTTCTAAATTTCTTTTTTTGTTTTTGTACAACATAGAGCATAACTTGTAAACTTGTTTATCCTAAGTGACCACTAACCTATCTTGGCCGAAACTTGCAAGGAGATCTCTAAGATTTCAATAACATTCACATACAAGGAAAATCGATAGCTACTTGTACTGCAGTGAGAGGATACTCACATCCTTGCTTGATTACTTAGGGAAGAAACCTTGCTTGTGGAGCCTTCCTAGATCGGAGCTTCTCTTGATTGGGTTTCAGCTATGGTGTGGAGGAGGAGAGTTCTTGGTCACGGTGGAGAGGAGGAGGGAGGAGGAAGAGAAGAAAATGAAGTTTTTCTCTTTCTTTTCTCCTTTTATTCCTCATGAAAAGAAGAAGGGAAAATGAATTTTTCCTTCTCTTTTCTTTTACTCATTCCTTAATGAAAAGAGAAAGCAAGAGTCCTCTTTTCCTTTGAGAGGAAGAAGGAAATTCCAACTTCTCTTCCTAAATGAAAGAAACCCTCTCTTACTCTTAAATATATTGTCCCTTCTCTTCCTAACAATACATTCTCTTGATTCATTGGTTATCACATACATGTATCTAGTAAGAGGTCCAAGGTTCAAACCTTGGTCATCTCTTTTTGGTTCTATTTTATTATTTTTGCAAATTTCCACATAAGTCCTATTTTAACCATGGTAAAATATATGAAATTGCAAGGAACCCTATGGGTGTTACACCCGCGGTACTCGACCGCACCGATGGGCAAAACACAAAAACTCTTCTTTCCGAAATCTTCGGAAAGAAGCAGATCGTACAAGTACAATGAAATAAGATAGTAACACTCCTACTATCTTATTTTAATTTAAGTGCAATATGAAAATAAATATACCGACAATCGTATACGTAGGATGTAGCTTGGTCGGTACTTCTGGACGGAGTGACTTGCTGAGCTGTTGAAGATGTGTAGCATTATCCGTACGCGAAGAAGAGCTTTTTAGATGATCAGAAGAGTTGTTCTGGCCTTAGACATCGAGCCTCATTTTATTGGTTCCTTGGGCGTTCGGTCGACCGATCCCTCTGTTCGGTCGACCGAACCAGCTCCCTTCCTTCTTGGCTGGAGTCTGACGCTGGCTCGATCTTCTGGATTAATTACCCATTAAAGGTTCGGTCGACCGATCCCATTTTTCGGTCGACCGAACATGCTCCTTCCCTGTTCGTCGAGATTTGCAGTGATCTGCATTTACTGTGCCATTAATATTGATTGGTTCGGTCGACCGATCCCATGGTTTGGTCGACCGAACAGCTCTGTTTCCTTTTGCTTCTGATCGATGTTGATGAGCTGACCTGTGCTGAGTCAACTTGGTTCGGTCGACCGATCCCTACGTTCGGTCGACCGATCCGGCCGAACCTACAACACAGAATTAAACAAAGTATCCCTGCAACACAAAGGTTAGCACAGTAATATATATATTACATGAGTAATATTTAGACAGTAAAACTGTCTTGATCTCAACTTGGAAACCTTCCCGGTTTCTTCAGTTGGATCAACGACCTTAGGTTGTTCCCTTCAAGAACTCGACCTCACTGTCGCTCCTCCAGTTGCTTACCTCAACTTACCTGCCAAACATGGTCCTCCAGACCTGTTTGGACTTTTGTCTGCTCAGTGTCTGATCGCCTGATCCACTAAGACTTTTCCTGTAATATTATATTAGCCAACAACAATAATAATACAAAAAACAATGGTTAACCTAAACCTAGATTTATTGAGATCCGTTGGTCCAGTCGACCGCGCGCGGTCGACCGAAAACCATCCGATCAACCTTGCTTGGAGTTCACTCCTCCAAGACTTCTCGTTACCTAAGGTTACCACCCCCTAGGATTTTCTCTACCTAGCTTCACTCACCAAGACTCAGTATTCGGCTCCCTAGGGATCAGGTCCTCCAAACCTATCCACCTGGTTTCCACGATATACTGAGATTTCCCTTCCCTCAGTATTTGGCTCCCGAGGGATCAGGTCCTCCAGACCTATCCACCTGGCTTCCATGATATACCGAGATTTTCCTTGCCTATCCTCCAATTAGGACTTCTCTTGCCTAACCTACAACTAGGACTTCACTTGCCTAGCCTATAACTAGGACTTCCATAAATCAAGCTCCATACTTAAACATACTTAAATATATTTGTCTGACATTAAAACCTTGGAGGTCGATTGCTCCAACAGTTCTGTCTCTGATTATAGCTCATGATAGCATTACATTGTTCTAATTGATTGATTTGTGCTGAGATAGCTTCTGGAGGACATGAGTCTTGGGCATGATCAGAACTCTCACATGTCTCACAACAACATACAATGGCATTGACTGTACTAGTGCCTATTCCCATATTTTCTAGCTTCTTTGTAAGAGCATCCAATTTTGCAAACATCATAGTGATTGCATCTAAATCAAATTTCCCTGATGCCTTTGTTTGGTTTGAATAAGAATAGCCTCCACTTCTTTTAGCTGCCTATTGATGATGATTCTGTGCTACACTTTCAATTATATATTTGGCCTCATCTAAACTCTTATTCATAAGTGCCTCTCCAACAGCTGAGTCTAGGGACACCTTAGTATGGTAGTTGATGCTGTTATAAAATGTGTGCAACACTAACCACTTCTCTAATCCGTGATGTGAGCATTATCTGAGCATATTATTGTATCTATCCTAGGCTTCAAATAAGGATTCTGAGTCTGACTATCTGAAGCTTGGAATAAGATTTAGCATATGAGTCATCTTGCTTGGAGGATAGAACTTGTCTAAAAATTGCTACTCACATTGCTCCCAAGTGGTAAGGTTATTCGGAGCTAAAGAATTCAATCATTATTTAGCTCTATCCCATAAAGAAAACCCAAATAATAATAATCTCATTGCTTCTGAAGGTACACCATTCATTTTAATGGTACCGCAGATTTCATAGAAAACTTCAAAGTTTTGATTTGGATCTTTATGCGGTCCTCTATCAAATTGATTTTGTTGCACTATAGTGATTATTGCAGGCTTTATCTCAAAATTATTGGCTTCAATAGATGTTCGAATAATACTTCAACGAAGCTTTCTAGCATATGGTGTTTCATTGTCTTTAAGTGGCTTGTTCGCCATGTTTAAGTGTTCTTGTTCTTCTTGTTGTCTTTGTGAGGTTTTCCTTCTAAGAAAGGTTCTATCAATTTCAGGATCAAGAGGGAATAAATCTCCTGCAAAGTTAGATCTTGGCATACTCAAGAACAAGAATGCAAAATTAAATTTACAAAGAAAAGAATAAAGAACAAAAAGAATATGATTCACAACAAAAAGAATAAAAGAATGCAAGGAAAAATTAAAGGACAGAATTAGAAAACTAGTTACAAATTAGATGTAAGAAAAATAAAGAAAAGTTTAGTCTAACTCAAATGATAATCTCTAATGTTATAGATGCAGTCCCCGGCAACGACGCCAAAAAATTGTTACGTCTCCACAAGTGTACGGATATGTCGTCAGTAATATAAAAAGATATCATATCCACAAGGACTGGTTATAATCACTAAAGATGTATCAAAATGAATTATCTAAACAACCGAACAAGAATTACACGAACTAAAACAAAACTAGGAAATAGAAATAGAAAGGTAATGCAGGAAACTAGGTCTTATGGAAGTTCTAGGAGATTTGGTTTCTTTGTGATAGTTATCAATGTAATATGGTCTACCAATCCTATCCTTAACTGTCATGCGTTTGTAAGAAGTTGTCGGTTGTCTTCTGCAGAAAACACCGGCTAGGGAGATTAATCTACACCTCAAGAAACTAAATAAAAATGATCCCTATGAAGTTCGTTAATGGGGCGGCCCTGTCACGACACCCCTCGATCATACAACATAGAAACTCATCACTAATCAATTTACATCAAGATATAGGGTACATCACATTCATCTATCCCTCTTCTTTGTAGTTTCTTGCATCACCCTTCAAGGTGATCCCCTAAATGTCCGTTAATGGGCCAGCCATGTCACGACACCCCTCAGTCATATAATATAGAGAATTCCTCTACAAGATCCACAAGAATTACAAACATCCAATCAAAAATGGTAATTAGATCCAAACACAACAATCCACACAAAATTGATTTGATACAAAACATAACAACATCATTGAAATAAGAAGTTGAAAAATCTATGAATTCATACATCAATTCACATCACAAATGTAATGCCCGCCCTCCCTGCTACTAAAAGGGACGGGGCTACTTACTTACTTAACTATTCCAGGATACATGCATATTTAAAATTTCTTTCTAGTAACATAAAGCAGCGGAAATGCCATGAAGTTATACTGGAATGTAACATAAATACAATTGGTTCATGTCAAACATAACAAAAATAACATAGCAGGTCTTTATTTGTCTTAGCCGAGCCACTGCCACACACACCTCCTTGCCTCTCCTGCAGCTCCCTTAGGTCATCCATCCCTTGCCTTTATCTGTGGTACAAGGAAGTAAGTTATGAGTACACAGGCTCAGTAAGATCCTTTCCTACTCACAAAAACCGTATCTCAAAGCATAATCATATAAGCATATAATCAATGAAGACATAATCATCTAACCTTATGTAATGTGAACATAGTTCCTTATCATATCATATCACTATGAACCATGATTCTAACATATCATAAATAAAGGGATCATGTGATGTGAATCATAACGAGCATAACATATCATCATGTCATATGAATCATAAACAAAACATCTCATAACCTCATGTCCTATAAGTCATAAGAGTATGGCATAACGTCATGTCATATAATTCATAAAAAAAATATCATATTATGAATGAGTGCATTATGCAAAATGTCTTTTTAAAACATATGTCATGTCAAGTGCAAAATGTCTTTAAACATATCTTTTAATACTTAAACATAATATCATCATCATGAGGGCCCGGCTTTGTACCACATACATACATAAATGCGTGCAATCCCTAGGACAGGGTAGCTAGCCCCGAACCTACTAGGGATCTAGACCCGTTCATAGTCTGTCGGCCTAGGGGCGTACTAAGGAGCCCATCCCTTTTTACTAGACCCGTTCATAGTCCGTCGGCCTAGGGGCGTACTAAGGAGCCCACCCTTGGTACAAGCCATACAAAGTAAAATACATGTCATGCATATCATATCATCATAACTATCATATCATATCATCATAGATGTCATGCTCTTGTCTTAACATGAAGAGTGCTCTTAATCCCAACTTAAGGGAAACAACTCTTTGTCATTTTCTTATCATATCATAAGGCATACATTCTTAGGCACATAGCCATCATATAAAACCATTATCATGCTTAGTTCATAAGCTTACGTAAATGAGCATGCTACATATTTGAAATCATACATGCTTGGGTACATAGTCATCATAAGAATCATTTCATGCATAATTCATAAACATACATAAATAGACATGTTACTTGTCTTGTCATAAAGCATGCATACTTAAGCATAAAACATATCATAAGAGTCATCATCATGCATAATTCATGAGCATCCTTAATTAAGTATATAAATCATCATAGGCAACCATAATCATACATGGAAAACACTTACTAGCATCTCCTAATTCATATCCTAGTATGTGAGACACCTAGAAAAGTCATAATTGGGTCTCTAACCCTAGTTTCATATGGTGGCCGAAAGTCACCATGCTTAGTTTTAGGTTACAACAACATATAAGCATGTAAACCTTAAATCAAATTCATATCATAAACTATAAAGAATATCATGAGCATAGGTAGTAGGTTCTAAGCTTCTTAGGCCTTTTAACTTAGTTGTGGCCGAACCTTTAAGAGCATGAAACTAAGTTCTACATAAGCATAAAAATACCAAGCTACCTTCATATCATATCATAAGGGAAGTCCATGAGCTTGCTAAGTTTAAGTTTAAACTTTCTTGAACCCTAGATTATAGTCATGGCCGAAACTTCATAAAAAAAGAAATAACCTCTAAGCAACATACTGTAGGACCGTTGGGCCGGCTAGAAGGGTTGGTAAATAACCTGTCAATTAAAAACAGACAACCCTTCCTCGAACGATTAAGCTAATACTTGTAAAATGAATCTAAGCAGATAAACAAAAGCATGAAAGAAAAGACGAGGCACCAGATGTTTACTTGGTTACAACCGATGTGGTTGTTAATCCAAGAAAGATTAAGCTCAAAAACTCCTTCAGGCGGAGAAGCCTCTTACAGCGTTTAGGCACAGAAAACAGAAGCTTAACTAAAACTAAAGCATACAAGTGTTTGGAAATAGAATGATCGTGATTGTTGAAAAGCTTCTGGACCAAGGCTATATTTATAGCCTTGGTCGGGGCGCCTGGAAGGGTTCCGGGCGCCTGGAAGGGTTCCGGGCGCCCTGGGGGGATAAAATTTATCCCCCAACGGTTGGATCGAGTCAAAGCTCGATCCTGTGAAAAAGTCACTTCCGGGCGCCTGGAAGGGTTCCGGCGCCGGACAGCCGGCGCCCGGGCGCTTTGAGCCAAAAGTCAACCTAGTTGACTTTTGGTCCGTGCTCTCTTCTCCAGTTCAGCTCGCCTCTGGTCCGGGTCTTTCTGCTCCAGCTCCGCTTGCTTGGGTGATCTTTGACATCCGGAATAGGGCTCACCCGAACCCAACTTCCGGTCTTCTCGAGCGTGCTTCCCTCTGGCTTCTCGTCCCTCGGAATTGCCGCGTGTCCCTTCTCGTCCACCAGCGTACTCATCCGCAGACTTCGTCCCTCGGTCGCACCCCGTGCCGACCTTCGCGCTAGCTGCTCCCCGAGCAATCTTCCGCTCCCTCGGAACCACCGCGCGCACTTCCTTCTCGTCCGCCGGTGTACTCTTCCGCAGCGCCTCGTCCCTCGGACGCACAGCGTGTCGTCCTTCTCGCTAGCTGCGTCTTCCGCTCGAGTACCTGTGCTCCTAAGCTCCTGCACACTTAGACACAAGGTTAAATATAACGCAGGACCTAACTTAACTTGTTGATCACACCAAAACAACCTTGGGGTTCCAACAATCTCCCCCTTTTTGGTGTGATCAACCCAAGTTAAGCTAGGGTCAAAAATAGATATGAAATTAAATAATTTATTGCAATAATGTGCAACAAGATAGAAAAAATTAAATTTCAAAAATTTTTAATTTTCAATTTGTACCTCCCCCTAGACTTATACTTTCCTTCTCCCCCTTTGATCACAATAAAATGGGGTTTAAAATTCTAAGGGTTTAAAGACTTAGAAAATTTTGAAAAGTTATCTGTTAAAATATTTCTAAGTCAACAATAGCTTTTTGAAAAGTTTCTAAGTTAAAAAAAAACTTTCTAAGCCCAAAAGACTTTTATGCAAGAAAATTTAAACAAAAAAAAAATTCTATGCATTTATTAGTTCTTAATTTTATTTATCAAAAAATTTTAAATTTCCATTTTAACTTATCATAATTTCTTAAATCAATCTTTTTCAGATTTAAAACCGCAAGTATTAAACATGTAAAAATTTGTATCATGTTAATTTCTATTTTTTGAATTTCTACTTCACAAAAATATTTGAATAGCATAAATTTTAACTTGATAAAAAATTTTGACAATATAAGAAGTTCTTTCGGAAATGTGCAAAATTCGCTCGAAAGACTATTTTGTAATTTGCAAGAAATTTTTAACAATAAGAGTTTGCAGGAATCTATTAATAATAGATTTCTTAATCTGAAAATTTTGTTTGATGAATCAATTTCTAATTCACAATACTTTTTCAGTAAAGTAATTTGTAATTCGAAATTTTTAGATCCGGAAAAGGTTTTTGAAAAAATACTTTGTGATTCGCAAGAATCTTTCGTCAAAATATTTTGTAATTCGAAAAAAAATTTAGATCCGGAAAAAGTTTTCGATAATATTTCTAAGTTGCATAATTCTTTCGTAAACATATTTTGTAATTTGCAACAATTATTCGACCTAAGATTTTCTAATCCGAAAAGTTCTTTCGATAATTCAAGTTTTGGTTCGCAAAAATCTTCAGGTAATTTGATTAATTGAACCAGTTGTTCAGAGGGTAGAGGCCATACCTTACTTACCTCGTCGGCCGTTGGTTCTCCCCCTGTTGAATTAATTTCTTCCGAAAATTCTCCCCCTTCATCGATCTCGGGATGTACTTCGACTGTTGGGGTTGTCTTGGTAATTTCTTCCGTCTCTGATTCTTCTGATGACGGCTCTATGTCTATTGAGGAGACGACTTCAACCGGTTCTTCATAAAGCATTAAGAACTTTTTCCAAAGTTCTTTCGCGCTTTTGTACTCTCCGACTCTGTCGAAATCTTTAGTTGGTATTGCGCTTAGAATGTGAAACTCTGCCCGAGCATTCGCCATGGACTCTTCACGTTGCTTCTCGTTCCAGAGGCGTATGCCGATTTTCTCTCCGTTCGTGTCTTTCGGTGCTTCATAACCTGTTTTCATTATTAGAGAAATACCAATATCAAAGATAAGAAATACCTTCATTTGTTGCTTCCATGAAGAAAGCTCCCCCTAGAATGCTGGTGGGTAGTCGCTAGCTCCGGCCATTGTTGCTTCAGACGGCGATTAGTCCTTCTGAGGCGTCTCGGCTTTGATACCACTTGTAGGACCGTTGGGCCGGCTAGAAGGGTTGGTAAATAACCTGTCAATTAAAAACAGACAACCCTTCCTCGAACGATTAAGCTAATACTTGTAAAATGAATCTAAGCAGATAAACAAAAGCATGAAAGAAAAGACGAGGCACCAGATGTTTACTTGGTTACAACCGATGTGGTTGTTAATCCAAGGAAGATTAATCTCAAAAACTCCTTCAGGCGGAGAAGCCTCTTACAGCGTTTAGGCACAAAAAACAGAAGCTTAACTACAACTAAAGCATATAAGTGTTTGGAATAGAATGATCGTGATTGTTGAACAGCTTCTGGACCAAGGCTATATTTATAGCCTTGGTCGGGGCGCCTAGAAGGGTTCCGGGCGCCCTGACGAGAATAAAATTTACCCCCCAACGGTTGAATCGAGTCAAAGCTCGATCCTGTGAAAAAGTCACTTTCGGGCGCCCGGAAGGGTTCCGGGCGCCCCGGACAGTTCCGGGCGCCCAGGAGCCAAAAGTCAACCTAGTTGACTTTTGGTCCGTGTACTCTTCTCCAGTTCAGCTCGCCTCTGGTCCGGGTCTTTCTGCTCCGGCTCCGCTTGCTTGGGTGATCTCTGACATCCGGAATAGGGCTCACCCGAACCCAACTTCCGGTCTTCTCGAGCGTGCTTCCCTCCGGCTTCTCGTCCCTCGGAATTGCCCCGTGTCCCATCTCATCCACCAGCGTACTCATCCGCAGACTTCGTCCCTTGGTCGCACCCCGTGCCGACCTTCGCGCTAGCTGCGTCTCTTGCTCCCCGAGCAATCTTCCGCTCTGGCTTTCGTACCTCGGAACCACCGCGCGCACTTCCTTCTCGTCCGCCGGTGTACTCTTCCGCAGCGCCTCGTCCCTCGGACGCACAGCGTGTCGTCCTTCTCGCTAGCTGCGTCTTCCGCTCGAGTACCTATGCTCCTAAGCTCCTGCACACTTAGACACAAGGTTAAATACAACGCAGGACCTAACTTAACTTGTTGATCACAACAAAACACCCTTGGGGTTCCAACACATACAACATGAATACCTAGCCAATTTCATAACATATCATAAAGAAGTCTATGAGCATACTAAATTAGATTTTGAGCTTCATGAACCCTAAAACCTCATCATGGCCGAAACTTCATCAAACAAGAAATAAACTTCTAAGCAACATATAAACATGAATACCTAGCTAATTTCATAACATATCATAAAGAAGTCTATGAGCATACTAAATTAGGTTTTGAGCTTCATGAACCCTAAAACCTCATCATGGCCGAAACTTCATCAAACAAGAAATAAACTTCTAAGCAACATATAAACATGAATACCTAGCTAATTTCATAACATATCATAAAGAAGTCTATGAGCATACTAAATTAGGTTTTTAGCTTCATGAACCCTAAAACTCCATCATGGCCGAAACTTCATAAGACAAGAAATAAATTTCTAAGCAACATATAAACATGAATACCTAGCTAATTTCATAACATATCATAAGGAAGTATATGAGCATGCTAAATTAGGTTTGGAGCTTTATGAAACCCTAAAACTCCATCATGGCTGAAACTTCATAAGACAAGAAATAAATTTCTAAGCAACATATAAACATGAATACCTAGCTAATTTCATAACATATCATAAAGAAGTCTATGAGCATACTAAATTAGGTTTTGAGCTTTATGAAACCCTAAAACTCCATCATGGCCGAAACTTCATAAGACAAGAAATAAATTTCTAAGCAACATATAAACATGAATACCTAGCTAATTTCATAACATATCATAAAGAAGTCTATGAGCATACTAAATTAGGTTTTGAGCTTTATGAAACCCTAAAACTCCATCATGGCCGAAACTTCATAAGACAAGAAATAAATTTCTAAGCAACATATAAACATGAATACCTAGCTAATTTCATAACATATCATAAAGAAGTCTAGGAGCATGTTAAATTAAGTTTTAAGCTTATTAAAGCCCTAGAATATTCATGGCCGAAACATATCAAGAAGGAGATCAAGCTTAAACAATATCCAACATAACTTTTTAACTAATTTCATATCATAACATAATAAGATCTATGAACATGAGTTCTTCTCCTTTTTATCTTTTTTTAAGTGTTCTAATTTTTCGATAATATCGTAAGCGAGTTTTACCACAGGTGAGGGAATACTTACTTCCTTGTTTGATTTACTTAAGGAGAGAATCTTGCTTGTGGAGCCTTCCTAGAGAGGAGTCCTCCTTTGTTTTTGGGTTTCGACAAAGAGAGGTGAGGAGGAGGCTTGGTCACGGTGAAGGGAAGGAGGGAGGAGGAAGAGGAGAAAATGATTTTCTTCTTTAATTTTCCCTTTTATTCATCATGAGAGGAGGAAGGGAAAATGCACTTTTCCTTCTCCTTTCTTTTACTTCTCCTTAATGAAAAGAGGAAGCAAGAATCCTCTTTTCTTTTGAGAGGAAGAAGGCTACTCTAACTTCTCCTTCTAAATGAGAGAAGTTATTTTCTTACTCTTAACTATATTGTAACTTCTTTCTCTAACAATAACTTCTCTTGGTCTATTAGTTAACCCATACATGCATTTAGTGTAACGACCCAATTTTTCCTATTCCATGTTCTAAAAGTCCATAAAAATATTTGGGAATACTTTTAAAATATTCTAGAGATTTTTAGAAATTTTTAGAGTATTTTTACGTAATTTTTGGGGGTCGTTTAGTATGGTTACAAAAGAAAGGAGTTTTGACCAAAAAGATTGTTGAAGGTGAGACTCGAACCCAAGACCTCCGGCCGAACCTGACCCAACCGGACACAGCCAACCAACTGGGCTACGTGTGGTTTGTTAATAAGTCTGAAGTGAGATATATATGAGTTATAGTAAAGAACAAAGTTAGACCTAGGTTATAAAAGGGATAAGTTAAGAGGAGAAGGGAATTATTCCCGTGACCTAATCTCGCGATTCCTTTCTCTCTCGCGGCGTCGACTTCCTCTCGGGCGAAAACGCAGCCGTAGCTCGGGCTTCGCCTCCGGTGGTCGGACAAAGACACTTCCGTGAGATCTTCTTGGACCTGAGCTTCTCTCGTCGAAGGGAGCACGCAGACACAAAAGGAACGCCGAGATTTGAAACTAGCCGAAACCCTAGAGTCCTCTTCTCCGGTTGTAAGTCCAAGAAAACATTGTAAGTACTACTCACCTGTGGTAGGAGTTGCTCCGGATTTTCGGATTTCGTTTCCTTGCTTCCAGATCTTGTTGTGCCAAGTAGAAGAATATGCTAGGGTTTCTTCCTTGCTTTGTTGAGATGTCATTCTCGATTTTGCTATTGTACTGAATCATATGCTCAATTCTGTTAAGATTGGCTGTATCGAGTTTGATATGTAGCTGTCTTGTGCTGTTAGTTCCCTTATACCGGGTAGATTGTAGCATTTCTTGCTTATGCTATTAATATCCTTATACAGTTAAGTGATAGCAAGTTTTGCCTATGTTGTTAGCTCTTTATACCATGTAGATTAGAGCATTTCTTGCTTAGAATTTCTGTTTCGAATTCATTGTTAAGCCGAACAGCCCCTAATTCCAGCCTGTGGTTGTGTTTTAAGCATGCCTTTAGCTCTTAAATGTGGCATTCGGGTAGGTCTACCTGCTGCCATAAATTCCAGCAAGTTTGCTTTCTATTTTGGCAGTGCAAATGGGCATAAACAGCCCTTAATTATTAGTATGCAGTTCTATTTTTTTTTCTTGCTACCTCCATGAATATGAATAGCCCTGTACGGTTTAGTTTTCCTTGCCACTTAATGAGCATGCACAACTTAGTATACAAGTATGTTTGGATAGATTGTTTGTTGCTATTTTAAGGGCAAGAATAACCTTGTTATAACAATTCAGGATTAGCTTATTTTGCTACCCTATCCAGCATTTCAGTGATTGATTTTGCTCTATTTTATAGCATGATTAGTAAGCTCAAAGTTGTTTTCATTTGCTATTTTAACAAGCATGAACAACCATGTATTCTAGTGGAAGAATAAGAATCCTATTAAAAACTTTTAGAAGTATTAACAAGTAAAAGAAAGAAAAAGAAAAGAAAGAAAAAGGCCAAGGCCTTAAGTGGATCCCAAAGTCAAGACTTTAGGGATTCATGGCACACAAGGTGCTTATTAAAATGTCAAGGCATTTAAAGAAGAAGTAATTAAGATTATAAGTATTTTACTTTTAAGAAGAGGCTAGTACCCGACTTCACAAGGTTGTCGTTAAACAAATCCAGGTGTCCAATTCCAAGGTCTTGGCCCTGGTAGACCAAGGTCTGCTCTTTTAGGATTGGTGGCTCGCTACCCCAACCTATTAGGGAACGCGCATAAGATGGTACTAAGCCTGGGCCCAAGAAGAAGTTGATTATTATTTTGAAGTATTATAAGTATAAGTTTTTGAATAAGTAAAACAAGTTTTACGTAAACAAAAAGTATTAAAGATTAAGTTTAGAACAAATGAAATAAGTTTCATGCAGTTCTAAAAATCAGTAAGTTTAGTTCTTTATTCTACCATGTTTATCTAGTAGATGAGTAGTTTTTCATGTTTACCTATTAGATGAGCAGCATGATTAGCTATTAGAATTACATGAGTAGATTCCTTAGAATTGCTTTGCTATCTGTTTAACATGAGTAGTATTGATTCCTATTTTTAGTTCTTTACTACTAGATACACATGAGCAGTTCCTTTAGTATTATTTCCAGTGTTAGTTTTATTTCTGTACACCATGAGTACTTTGCTATTAGATGAGTACATGAAACTTTTCTTTTAGCATTTCAGTTTTAGTATTGTTGCATTATTTTTATGCACTTCGAGTTTTTGTGAGATAGATTAGTACTTACTAAGCGTTTCACTTATAGATTTCTTTTGTTTTTCCTCCTACCGCAGATAAAGGAAAAGCTAAAGCATATGACGGGAGGCGACAAGGTGGTGGTGATGGTGTGTGATAGCTGAACTATGGGAGAGATCTGGGAATATTATAAAGTTATTTTGAGTTTTGGTGAAAACATTTGAGACTGTATCATTTGTTCTAGGTCCTTGAGATTACTTTTAGTTTTAGATTGCTTGCTATGAAGTGATTGATAGTAAGTTAGTACTTTTATGTTTTCTTGAGTTATGGTTTTGATATGTTTCTGTTAGTATAATTATGTTATAAATGCATGTGATGTCGGCATGGTATTTTGGTACGCTGAACAGCAGATATTCTGCCAAAATTTTAAGTTTTCTAGAAATATTTAGTATAGTTTACTACACTGTTATAGCTTGCTAGAACATCCTGTTTAGATCTTTCTGGAATGTTTGATATAGCTGCTGCTGTGTTTTCTAATTAGTGGTTGGAGTTTACTTTTATTTCTGTGGTTCAATCAGAATGTTGATACCATTATGTTGATTCGTGCCTTTAGTAATGATTAAATATGTTAGTTGTAAGTGTTAGCAATATCATTCAATTGCCTTAGGGTGCTTTGGTAATACAACATCTTTTGAAATTAGAAATGCATGTTATATTTACTTACGTGATGTATGTTTAGTGAGAATATTTTAAAGAACCATGGTTCTGCATGCTTTAGCTATTACATGATTGCATGTTCGGATTTTATTCCCTCAAAATTTTAAGTATCGCTAACATGAGAGAAAGTAACACTAGTTAAGTGAAGTTTATAGTTAGTAGATAAGTAACGTTCACCTTAGAGGGTAGATAGAAGGGTGGTCGTTACATCTAGTAAGAGATCCAAGGTTCAAACCTTGGTCATCTCTTTTTGGTTCTATTTATTTTTGCAAATTTACCCATAAGGTCTATTTTTATCCATGATAAAAAAAATATCTAAGATCTTGCTAAGTACTCTATGGGTGTTACAGTCCCCCATACCTCATAAAAGTTCATCCTCGAACTTAAAATAGTTCCGGGTACTTTTGTCTCATATCGTCTTCTCGCTCCCATGTGGCTTCTTCGAACCGTTGATTTTGCCACATGACCTTTACTAATGATACCTCTTTGTTCCTTAGTCTTTTGATACTTCGATCCAATATCTGCACCGGTCGACTTACGTAACTTAGATCCTCTTGCACTTGTACGGTTTGTGGCTCGATCACTTGGTCCGTGCTCGGAATACATTTCTTTAGCATCGAAACATGGAACACATTGTGGATAGCTGACATCTCCTGAGGTAGCGCTAGTTCGTAGGCCACCTTGCCAACTCTTTTCAGAACTTGATATGGGCCTACATAACGCTGGCTTAGTTTTCCTTTCTTTCCAAACCTCATCACTCCTTTCATAGGAGCTACCTTAAGGAACACTATATCTCCGACACTGAATTCTAAGGGCCTTCGTCTTTTATCTGCATAACTCTTCTGTCGGCTCTGAGCTGTTTCTATTCTCTGGCGGATTTTCTGTATAGCACGGGTGGTGTTGTCAATGAATTCTGTTTGAACTCCCCTCTCCTTCTTTTCCCCACCTTCGTACCAGCATATAGGGGACCTACATTTCCTTCCGTACAGAGCCTCGTAGGGTGCCATTCCAATAGTAGCCAGATAACTATTGTTGTAGGCGAATTCCACTAAACTTAAATATCAGCACCAACTCCCTTTGAAATCTAAGGCGCAAGCCCGTAGCATGTCTTCTAGTACTTGATTTACCCTTTCTGTTTGTCCGTCAGTTTGAGGGTGGAAGGCAGTACTGAATAATAGCTTGGTGCCAAGGGCTTTTTGAACACATTCCCAAAAATGGGAAATAAAATGACCATCTCTGTCAGAAATAATGGTCTTAGGAATCCCATGTAATCTGACAATTTCTTTGACGTATAATTGTGCTAATTGCTCAACAGAATAGGTCATCTTAATTGCCAGAAAGTGGCTAGATTTCGTCAATTTGTCCACGATTACCCATATAGCGTCGTAACCATTTGTCGTCCTGGGTAATCCCGAGATGAAATCCATAGAGATATCTTCCTATTTCCATTCTGGAATTCGGATTGGCTGCAGTAATCCTCCAGGTCTCTGGTGTTCTGTTTTAACCTGTTGGCAGGTCAAACAGGTACTGACATACTGAGCCACGTCTCTTTTCATACCGAACCACCAGAACTTATTTTTCAGATCCTGGTACATCTTAGTGGAACCCGGATGCATCACATAAGGGGTTGCATGGGACTCTTCCAGTATCTTCTTTCGCAACTCTGGATCCCCCGGAATACACAATCGATCCATGAGATATAATATTCCACTGTCCGCAATACGGAATCCGTCATCCTTTCCCTCTAAGGTTTCCTGCCTAATCCTTTGGAGGCTTTGGTCACTAGTTTGTTTTTCCAATATATTGTTGAATAATGTCGGTGCTAAGGTCAAGGTAGAGAGTTGCCCGGACATATTTTCGACCCAGTGATACGTAATGTTTCTCGGCTTCCCAATAAATTTGACTATTGATTCGCCTTCAGTATTAGATAATGATTCACTTTCAGTATCAGATAAGATTTTAGTATATTGACTAAAATTTAGGTAGCTGACCTGTGACGACCGTAGAAGTATTGGCCGCATCTCCCTCGGTAAGAGAAAAGATCCTGGCATTCGTTGCTACTAGTGGAGCTTCCAGTCTCCCTTGGCTTATCTGCGGGCCTTCTATTGCAGCTTGCATCAGGTGTAGCTGTGGGGGAGCACCTTTGTTCTGAACCTGCGGAGTAGGTGTCTGGGTCTGACTAGGGCAGTTCCGAGCCATATGTCCTTCCATTCCACAGTTGTAGCATTTGTTTGTACCTATACGACATATCCCCGAGTGCTTCTTCCCGCAAGTGGTACACTGAGGAAACATGAGTTGCTTGCTTGCTGGACCACTCTTGGAATCATTCCATTGCTTCCTCTTGCCACTGTGATTTCCTTTCCAGCTGGTTCGGGTACTTTGAGATTTTTGTTCTTCCGACTGAGTTTGATTCTTGCCCTCATTCATTGCCTTTTGATAGTGTTCTGTGATCATAGCACTGCTGATTAATTCTTTGTTGGTCTGCGGTCTATTAACTCCGCCGACCACATTCAGGGCTATTTCAGGTCTGAGCATCTTCAGCATAAGTCTGACCCTTTCTCTCTCCGTGCTGACCAACTCTGGGCACAGACGTGCTAGGCGGTTGAATTTCTTAACGGCTTCATTGACTGATAGATCACCTTGCCGGAACTCGGTGAACTCATCATAGTGTTTATTTGTGACTCGCATATGGAAAAATTCTTCAAAAAATTCTGTCTCGAAGTTTGTCCATCTCATCTGATTTATCTGTTGTTTTGCTTTGACTCGATCCCACCACATTCTGGCATCACCCATAAGGCTGAACGATGTGCATTTGACTTTCTCGTGCTACGGCCAATCCAGTAACTCCACTATGCTCTCTACAGTCTTGAACCAGGCCTGTGCGTCCCATGGTTCACAGTTACCGGAGAAAGCTTCTGGCTTCAGTCTCTGCCACTGAATCAGACATGCCTCCTGACAAACCACTGGAGCTAGGCCTACCGGTGGTGCAGGTGTCGGTGGTACTGGTACCGCTGTAGGTATTACTGGTACTACGTTCTGATGTCCTGGCGGGGTGGCAGGATTCCCATGTTGATTCAGTAGAGCAGCGATCATCTGCTGCTGTTCCGTAACCTGACGCTGGAGCTCGGTAACTACATGCATCAGATCAGGTGGAGGTGCTATCTCCTCTTCTCTGGTATTACGTCTTCTAGCCATCCTTATCTTCATTAATGACAATAGAGCTAGCGTAAGTTATTATCGTTTCTAACCAGGCTAACGAAAGGGTATCATCATTTCTAATTGTTTGTAAGTTTGTTGTGTTATCATCCCTAACCTACCATCATGCAACCTAAGCTAAAACTGTGACTTAAAAGAATGAAGTAAGCATGCATACTACTAAAGCATTATAAATAAAAGAAAAATAAACTAGCATAAGCATCATAAAAGAAATATACTAAGCATAGAAATTCTTACTTGGAGCGGCAGAAAGAGACTCGATGTGTGTGCAGTGGAAAGGCTAACCTGCTCTGATACCAAACTGTAACGCCCGCCCTCCCTGCTACTAAAAGAGACGGGGCTACTTACTTACTTAACTATTCCAGGATACATGCATATTTAAAATTTCTTTCTAGTAACATAAAGCAGCGGAAATGTCATGAAGTTATACTGGAATGTAACATAAATACAATTGGTTCATGTCAAACATAACAAAAATAACATAGCAGGTCTTTATTTGTCTTAGCCGAGCCACTGCCACAC
This sequence comes from Zingiber officinale, assembly GCF_018446385.1. Lineage (NCBI taxonomy): Eukaryota > Viridiplantae > Streptophyta > Magnoliopsida > Zingiberales > Zingiberaceae > Zingiber > Zingiber officinale. Next base: position 46,434,513 of record NC_056007.1, on the reverse strand, counting down.
ACACCTCCTTGCCTCTCCTGCAGCTCCCTTAGGTCATCCATCCCTTGCCTTTACTGTGGTACAAGGAAGTAAGTTATGAGCACACAGGCTCAGTAAGATCCTTTCCTACTCACAAAAACCGTATCTCAAAGCATAATCATATAAGCATATAATCAATGAAGACATAATCATCTAACCTTATGTAATGTGAACATTGTTCCTTATCATATCATATCACTATGAACCATGATTCTAACATATCATAAATAAAGGGATCATTTGATGTGAATCATAAGGAGCATAACATATCATCATGTCATATGAATCATAAACAAAACATCACATAACCTCATGTCCTATAAGTCATAAGAGTATGACATAACGTCATGTCATATAATTCATAAAAAAAATATCATATTATGAATGGGTGCATTATGCAAAATGTCTTTTTAAAACATATGTCATGTCAAGTGCAAAATGTCTTTAAACATATCTTTTAATACTTAAACATAATATCATCATCATGAGGGCCCGACTTTGTACCACATACATACATAAATGCGCGCAATCCCTAGGACAGGGTAGCTAGCCCCGAACCTACTAGGGATCTAGACCCGTTCATAGTCCGTCGGCCTAGGGGCGTACTAAGGAGCCCATCCCTTTTTACTAGACCCGTTCATAGTTCGTCGGCTTAGGGGCGTACTAAGGAGCCCACCCTTGGTAAAGCCATACAAATTAAAATACATGTCTTGCATATCATATCATCATAACTGTCATATCATATCATCATAGATGTCATGCTCTTATCTTAACATGAAGAGTGCTCTTAATCCCAACTTAAGTGTAACGACCCGCCTTCTACTGACTAGGCTGTAAGGCCGATCGTCACATTAATCTGTGCTAACTATTCCCTGACCATCACTAAATCTAAATGCGGAAGCTGAACTAATTTAAATTTTGCTAAACTATTGCTTTTCTTGGTTCTATACCTACTAAGGGATGTAAACTAACTATTCATAACATGTTTTACTTCCCCCATGGCCAAAGAACTGAACTTAGACATTTTCCCGCTGATATTAGACCTCCCAATCGATCCATTGATCGATTGGAACGTCGGATCGATCCAGGGATCGATCCAGCACACTACGGTGCTCAGGCAATAATTTGGATCGATCGGCTGATCGATCCGGGCTGGTCAATAGATCCAGTGATCGATCCCAGAGCTCTCTGTTCGCGACAGAAACTGCTGGATCGATCGGCTGATCGATCCAGAAACCTACTGTTCACGGAGCAATTTGCCCAATCGATCAGCTGATCGATTGGGACCCTCCAATCGATCCACCGATCGATTGGGGTTTCTGATTTTGCAGTTAAGCTCTGATTTCAGCACTGTTTCGTGCCTCAATCCTATTACAAGTTCTAAAATGACTAGGAATCACTCTACCACTAACAAATAACATTCTAACATCATAAAAGAAGTGTTCTAAGCATAATAAAGTGCATGGTTAACTAATTCATGGCAATTAACATACTGAAGTGCAAAATACTAGAACACTGAAAAGTTCTAATGTTTAAACAACTCGCTAGAGTTTTCTAAGATCTTCTTTCCAAGTTCCTGCCCACACACATCTTCGTAGCATTGCCCTCCAGCCTCCGCTAGTCCATCTTTCCTTTACCTTTATCTGCAGTATAAGGAAAAAGTATCTGTAAGCTTTCGTTTAGTAAGAAACCATCTACCTCACTAAAATATGCATACGATGTAATTTATGATTTTAAAACATGCTATTTGAAAATACATACTGAATGTGCTAAGCATGGCATGGCATACAACACATAGAAAGCTAACTGATCATGGCATACTATCATCTAAAACAGGTGTAATAAAACTGAGCATAGAACTATCATACATAATCATAAGAGTGAACTGAACTGAAGCATGAACTGAGCTAATTTTATCAAATGCTAGAACTGTACTGATTTCACCTAGCTATTCTGTGGGAGTTTAAAAACTATATACATATAATAGGTGAAAATACATAATCATGCTGTTGTTTGGGCCCGACAACTGTACTTTGCTGTGCGCGCATCCCTAACTAGACCCGGGTTTGCAAGTCCCGAATTTAGCAGGGTTACTAGGTTAGCTGAACCTAGGGACGACTGTGGGAGCCCAACCCAATGGATATCTAATCCAGTACAGTGCCACTGAGAAAGTAAAATACTGAACATAAGCTAATAAATTCTTGTCTTGCTTTTACTAGGTTGTCTAAACCCAGAACTAGGTTATCTAAACCTAGAGGCGACTGTGGGAGCCCACCCGTGGGACATCTGGTCCTGTAAAAGCTGAAGCAAGACTAAATAGGCTGTGTAAATGCTTCTAGTGCATTTGTCCAAGCTAAAGAAATACCTAATTTGCATTTTAGCTGTGCTAGTAATTTAATCGAACACTTAGTATGCGCTAATTCGCATCCTTTGTGCCGAAAAGCTATATACTACTAACTAAATCATGGAATTCACACGGAAGCTACTTATACTACAGGTGAGGGGTTTCTTACCTCCTGCTTGAAGTTTCTTACGATTCGAATCACTAGATTTCCGGTGGAGACGATCTTCTCGCGTCTATGCGTTCTTCTCGCGGAGAGGAACGTCCTCGTGTCGGAGATGTCGCCGGAAGGTGTCCTTGAAGCCCTAGGAAAGGAACCCTAGGCTCCTTCTTGTGGTTGGCGCCGAGAGCGGGAGAAGAGAAGGGGAGTCGGCGGTGAGGGTTTGAGGAGAGAAAAGCTACGATCTAAAAATAATTTTTCACTTAATTCCTCCCTATTTATATTAAAGGATTAATTCACCCAACTCTAATATAAATTTAATTGTCTCCCTTTCCTTTCAGCACGGCCCTGCTGGGTTCAACTGGTTACTAAAAATTATCCGTAAACCATAGGTCTCGGGTTCAATTCCCGCTTAGGCCGTTTTCATTTTCTATTTGTTTTTGCTACCTCCGCTACTCTAAAAATTCTGTAGAAATATCCTAAAATTCCAAAAAAATCATAGAATATTTCTAAAATAGTTTTGAGAATTTTCGGGCGTTACAATCCCCCATACCTTATAAAAAGTTCATCCTCGAACTTAGAATAACTCTGGGTACTTCTGTCTCATGCTGGCTTCTGTCTCCCATGTTGCCTCTTCTGCTGTGTGACTGTGCCAAATAACTTTGACTAACGGTACTTCCTTGTTCCGCAATTTCTTAACTGCTCGGTCTATTATCTGAATAGGCCGACTATCATAGCTGAGGTCTTCGCGGATCTGTACCAACTGGGGCTCAATCACCTGGGCGGCATCTGGGGTATGCTTTTCAGCATAGAGACATGAAATACATTGTGGATAGCTGACATTTCCTGAGGTAGCTCTAGCTCATATGCTACCTTGCCAACTCTTCTGCTGATAAGGTATGGTCCCACATATCTGGGACTTAGCTTGCCCTTCTTCGCAAAACGCATTACTCCCTTCATGGGAGCTACTCTGAGGAACACTGAATCCCCAACTGAAAACTCTAAGGGTCTGCGCCGTGTATCAGCATAGCTTTTGTCACGCCCCCAAAGGAGTTCCTGTCAGACAAAAATCCGGCAGAACCTCCCCTGTACCGGTGACAATCTGAAGCATCACTACAAGCAAAATACATCAGCCACATGCGGCTGGAATATTTATATACACAACCACGCAGTTATAATAACAGCCCACACGGCTGGAATGAAACAATCACAACCACGCAGTTATATATAAAACAACCCACACGGCTATACTAAAAACCAACACAGCGGAAAAACGAAAACGGAAAGCCCAATACAACACAATCAACACACTGCTAGCCGGCTAGGCTTATACAACAAATACAACACCAAAACCATAAGATAGCCACACGGCTATACACAAATACAATGCCAAAACTAAGAAAAGAATATACAAAAGAAAACAATCACGATCTTCGGATGTGACGTAGGACCCGGCAGACAGGATACTCCGAGCGACACTCCAACCATCTACCCAATCTGGAATCGACGCAAGGTACAAAGATCAGTAAACTCACTGGATCTGCAACAGATATACCCGTGACACCTGTGCAATATAAGTACGACTGCATATACATGTAAAATAAATGACATGTATGCAGCATGGCAACCAAATGCAACAATCATATCACAAACAAATGCAACATACCACAAACACATGCAACTAGTATCTAGTAGGCATGTATGCAAATATAACCCCCAGATGCACCGTGCATCATATGCAAAAGTGCATGCATGCTCCATGGTCACCCCCGCCACCTCTCCGAACACCACGACCCCTGTATGGCCGAGAGGCTTGGGTCTGTGACGACTGTACTACCCTCCAGCCCACTATATAGTGGTCGAGGCGGACAGTCCGCTAATAGCTATCTAGCTAAATAGCATCAGGGTCCCTGACTGCTCACAACGCCGGATCTCACTAAACCTCGTGACCGGGTGGCACGACAGGACTAGCAGCAACTGCACCAACTACCACTACCCATGAGTGGCCGAGTGTGCGGTGCTAAACCAAACCAACTGATGACTCTCTCACCACAAGGGAGACAATGGTCATCAGATGCAATGAATGATGAACATGATATATATATATAATCATCATCCATGCAACAACCCAAAACCTCATAAATACCTCCAACATGAGTATAATCGTCATGATACCTCCCTGTATCCCACCAAACATATGTACACACTACACATGTATAATCAACCAAACATCTCCAATAATCCCACACGACACATGTACACAAAATATAAGTACAATCAACATGTATCCTCCAGTAAAAACACAACAGACATGTGTGTATACCCCAAACATACAATCAACACAACTCCTCCAAAAGTACATGACAAATATGTATGTACACACCACATGTAAATGCACGGTCAACAAGATGACTCCTCTACACATACCCACCTATGTACAGTCCACATCATATACCCAATCAGCATGATAATACCAACCACCCGACAATCCCTACAGGACATACTCTACACGTGTAATCACCATAGAGTAGATATCAAGAGTTGAGACTATATATGAATTAAATGGAACACCTCAAAGATCAAGCATAAGTCTCTAGCAGGAAGTCAACAAACAGATATGATATAAGGTAAAGCAGTCTAATCCATCGGATAACAACCATGCACTAAGTACAAGAAACTGTACATAGAGGTAAAGGAAGAAATACCCGCCTTAAGATATCTCGTATCAACAGACCCACCACATCGTGATGAACGTCTCATATCAAAGTCCTGCATAAATCAATACATATATCTCATTTTGCCAAATTCATATGATCAAATAGCTAAATAAAAGTCCTAACCCAATTAGGATCACTCCGACTAAATCTGATCTTTGAGTGATCCTCCAAACAATCCCTAATCCAACTCCTTCTAGATCCAAACATAATCCACAATTTATCAACCAATCCAAAACGCATCAATCATCACATCTTGAATCCAACTCACATATCCACCTCTAAATTACCAATCCACCACATAATAATCTCAATTCATAACAACTTATCATACAAATCAAATCTCCATCATAAGTCCACATCAACCTATCAACCAAATCATCAAACTACAATCAATCACAAGCTCCAACACTAATCCACACTCATCACAAATCCTTTTAAAATCCACAAATCAATCCAATACAACTTAGATTTACCTTTCTACAATCCATCTCTACCAATCCAAACCAATGTAGAAATGAAATCACCTCTAGAAGTAAAACCTTAATCCACAATAATCCATCCAATCCACATCACAATACTCATAAATCTAAGCAATACAAAAACCCTACCATCCTTTAGAAACCAAAATTTAGCTACATGCCAATGAAACCAATAGAAATACCCTACGGGAAGGACATCTCTTACCTTAATATATGGCAGCCAATCCAGTACCTAATAGTGCAGCACTCCACTGTCCAGAACTACACCAGAACACCCACACACCAAACCTTCCAAGAAACAATCCAAAACCCAATTATGCAGCAAAGAATTGCTGAAACCTTAATCCACAGTACCAAATTCACCTTAACAGAACCTTACCTCCAATAGACCTCCACCTCTTCACCCGACCACCACCAAGGAACTCAGCCACCAGACTTGGAGAAAAACCATGATCGGCAACAGAGAAACTTCCAAAGCACATTGATCCAACTCCTTCCTCTAATCCAAAACAGGAAAATCATCACCAACAACCAAATTAAGCAAGGACTTTGAATTCACAGAATCTTCCAACGAGCCTTACCTCAATCGATCCGTGCGATCCACCTCAACTGGAGACAATCCGCAACACCCTCCAGTGAACAGATCAAGGAGGGAAACTGAGAGAGCTCAGTCCGTTGAGAGAGATGCGAACCGACTCCCCCTCCCCTTGCCGTGCCCTAGCTCCGCCGACCCACTGCCGACTGCGAACAAGAACGGCCGAAGAGTCGACAACTCAAACGGAGCTAGCTGGTACCGTCGAGATCCAGCGACGCTTTCCCTTCGGCGTCGCGACTAAGACAAGATCGCAGGTGGAGAGCGCTCTCCGTCGGTGTCGGGTTGTCCACGCGCGAGAGAGAAAGGGAAAGGAAGAGAGGAAGGAAGACTCCATGCCTCGGGAGAGAGAGAGAAGAGGGAGGCTTGGCCGGCGGTGGTTCAACTGGCGCCGGCGACATCGAGAGGCGGAGAGGAGAAATCGCCGATGGAGAAGCTCGGGGCACGATGAACAGGGGAAAATGAGAAGAGGGAATTGGAAATTGATTAAATACTTAGGGTTAGCTTTATTAAACTCCAAGTTCACTCCTCAATTAACTCCCACTTAATTGGTGTTCCAAACAGGCTTCCTCTGTACCCCGAATCCATCTCCTCAAAATAGGTCATACGAACCCCGTTTAAATCCCGAAAAATTTCTAAAAATTCCAGAAAAATCCAATATGATTTTTCGTCCAATAATTTCTATTATTTAGTTTTTCCGGTATCTTACATTCTCCCCCACTAATAAAAATTTGGTCCCCAAATTTACTGGTCAATTCAAGGATCCTCATACAAGGGTAACATCCAAGCAACATACTCGTATACCACTCCAACCATATGTCATGACCAAATCTCCAACCGCAAGGGATGACTCTGTGGGTTATGAGCTCACCCTGCTTCCGCTACTTCCACATTACTATCTAACCCACTGCGGATAAATCAACTACCTCTAAAATCCATAATCCACCATCAATAGATTCTCCAACATCTGTATAGGGCGCGCAAACTATCCATCAGTCTGAGATGAAAATCTATACTAAAGTGAAACTCCTAATCCAAAGTCTGCTGTAACCATAATCAAAACCATGACATGTAATCACTGATCTCCATCCAAAACAATACTCAGAGGTACATCATCCAGTCTGGAAATCACTCTAGAGTATAATCCTGCTACTCCATCCAAAAGAATCCGTCGTACATACTGCTAGCTAGGGAGCAAAGTCATCACCCAACAATGATTACCCAAACCATAATATCCTCTCCATGTCCTGGATAATCCCACACAACAAAATCCGTCAAAACATGCTCCCAACTCCACTAAAATATGAGTCTACTGAAACAATCCTACTGATATCTGATGTTCAGCCTTCTCTTGCTGGCATACTAGACCTCAAGCTACTAAATCCACGATGTCTTTCCTTCATAAAAATCCACCAATAAGAACGCTCCAAAACTCTATACATCAGGTGTCAACCGAATGTATCACAAATCCAGATCAATATGTTTCCTGCAGTAACTTCTCCCGGATAATAAGTGACACCGGAAACACACATAATCTCCCATAGAGATAAAGAATCTAATTCTCGTTATACGAGAATTCTGACTACTGGCACGAGACTACTCCGCTCATGCTATATCGGAACTACACCAAACCCCAAATACGATACATCTGTGTAGAGTGCAAATTCGTCTACACTAAAAAGTACCTCTAAGATAGGTGCAGTTATCTAAACCGATCTCGCAAGCATCTAGCCAGGAAAATCTCATACCCCTCCTAGATAGTCCAGTCAACGACAAAACAATGCTAGAGAAACTCTCAACCAATCTCCGATAATATCCAGTCAGACCAAAGGAATGGCGGGCCTCCGGTATAGACTACGGTCACTCCCAACTGATAACAACCTCTATCTCCTGTGGATCCACCGATATCCCTCTACTAAACACAACATGTCCCAAACACTCGTAAAAGACAATCACAATACGTACTACTAACTTCACATATAGATGTTCCCGTCAAAACATCTCTAAAACTATGTGAAGATAGTGTACGTAATCCACATCGGATCGGGAATAGATCACAACATCGTCAATGAAGATAATGAAAACTGATCCAAACACCCTAATGATATCAAGTACATCGAATCCATAAAACGTCTAGGGAACGGTATGCCTAAGATGGTAACACCAATGACCCATAATGTACATACCATAGGCGCACTCAACCGTAGGATCCCCAACAACAAGCCTATGATCAAATCACCAACTACAAATCACCAAATCCATAAATATCACAGACATATCACTCCATGTCACTAACAACATCAAACACCAAA